>NC_134832.1:105997662-106143952 GCF_004210375.1 Tachypleus tridentatus
GTTGTGTCTAACAACGTAAAATGCATATTTTGTCTTTATGTTCATTGGCCTTAAGATTTTGGCCAGCAGTGTATAGAAATAATAAAAGAGAGAGATAAATAAAATAGGCCTCATAAAAGGTTTGAAGTATAAGCAGATTGTTTGATTTAGGGGCATAGTCCTTTACAGTCATCACCAATAACGTAATATAATTTGTGTTTATATAACATATGACATACGGCCGCCATTAAGTATCTATTAATTAACTTTCTTTACTGCTCTGACAGCATTAGGTACTACGGCTGGTGACTTGACCGGTATGTCTTCATATGAAATAGCTTGTATGTTTCATTATGCATGTTTTTTAAGGTGTTAGACGGTTGAACGGGAGATATGACTGGAAGCCTTATCTTCGCGAACCCATACCCCTTTGGCCTCGTTTTAAAAGGGATAGTTTCTTACGAGGTCTGTTCAAAAAATACGCGGACTGTTTGAATTGCGCGGCTCCAGTTGGTTCCAGTGGAATCCGCTTGGTGTCGCTAGGTTCGCACAGATCAGATGATTACGACGCCATTTCCCGATTGCAGATATCTTCATTTGTGTATTAGCTACGCGGTTTTAAGTGAAGTGCGATTTTTTCGTTTGGCAGATTTCAGAATGAATGACCTGAAGGAGCAATGACTTGCTGTGAAATTTTGTGTTAAACTTGGAAAATCTGCGACTGAAACTTTTGCTATGCTTAACACGGCTTACGGTGATGTTGCTATGAAGCGTACGGCATGTTTCAAGTGGCATGAACGTTTTAAGGATGGTCGACAGTCCATTGAAGATGATGAGCGTCCTGGACGTCCTTCTACGTCAACTGACGACCCACACGTCGACAAAATCAACACCCTGGTGCGGGCAAATCGACGTCTGACTGTTAGGGAGCTTGCTGAAGAGTGTGGGATATCAGTTGGATCTTGTTACGAGATTTTGACCGAAAAATTGAAGATGCACCGCGTTGCTGCGAAATTTGTGCCTCAGAACTCGTGCGTTTTTGGCCAAACACTTGATCACTGTTCTTCCTCTCCCCTATTCACCTGACCTCGCTCCTTGCGATGTTTTCTTGTTCCCCAAACTCAAGAGACCCCTGAAAGGAAGAAGATTTGAGACGATTCCCGAGATTAAGGCAAATGCGACGAAGGAGCTGGAGGACATTACAAAAGAAGCGTACCAGGACTGTTTCAACAAGTGGAAACACCGTTGGGATAAGTGTGTGCGTTGGGGAGGAGAGTACTTTGAAGGGGTCCCAGACCTGTAACTTTTAAATTAAGTACATTTTGTTTTATGACGTCGGTCCGCGTATATTTTGAACAGCCCTCGTATTACAATGTCGCCTAACGTGTACGGTTTTTTTTTTCCCCACTGACCTTCTTATACATGTATTCTCACCTGTTACAAACTAACTACTGTAGGAGTATAGTTTGTTCAAGGTGTCTTTCTGCAATCTCCAATGTGATCAGTGTTCTTTTGTTTTCCAAAGCCATTAATTTCAAGAGATATCCCAATCTTTGGCATTCAAAATCCCTGATCTGAAGACATCTTTATGATATGAGTATATGAATATTTTGGGTTGGAAAAGAAAATTGCATACTATTCCTAAAAGTGATCAGTTTTCTGGGATATCACACCACTTACAAATGTCAAACAATGTCAGAATGCAGTTGTGATACATTCCCTTGCACCATGACTGTATATTGGCGATGGTTGTTGCTGGTTTATACGGTTAAAATAAATTTTATGTCACATTCAATCTTCCTTATTAGGTTGAAGAACATCACGTTTCTCTCTTCCTCTCTCTTTTTCCATTACATTGTAAATTAAAGTAACTTTAACATTGACTGTATTATGAATATTTTCTTTTCTTCAGAGTGGACTGGGTGGAGATTATTGAGCCACGAACACGGGAGCACATGTATGCTAATCTGATCTCCGGAGAATGTGTCTGGGAGCTTCCTCCTGGTGTCATGGTGTAAGTACAAACATCGCATACGTTGTTTGAAGAGTGGAGTGAAAAAAATTAACCAATCGGTTAATTGGTGTGATTAACCGATCGGGCTCGTTCATATGCAGTTTCGACTTTAGTTTTTAAATTAGGATAATTTTCGTTTTATTGATAAAATGATTAGCTCTTATTGCATTTTACTGACATGAGTGATGAAATTGTATATACAAGTATGTATCACATATTATTAGGTTGAAAACATTATATCAGATTTTATTACGTTATTTACAGGATAAATTAGCTGTATCAGTAAATTTTAAAGAAAATGTAAACTTTCGCAAAGATACGATCAATCAGGTTTTAATGTTTTTAAAGAAACCTAAAAAGTGACATTTGTGGCTATAATCCTGGTGTTAGTAGTTTACTATTTCATCAATACTATTTGAATATACTAAAATAAATATGAAACTTAGTCTATTATTTGATTGACCACTTGCCATTGAGGTATATAATTTACAAGGATAGGTTAACTTGTAGTATTAATATTACATATTCTTTAAATTCTGTATAAAGGTAAGTTCATCGTGGTTTGTAAAACACGTCTCAAAATACCGTACACTTAGAATATAGTAAGAATTCTTACTGTAACTTTATTTTCCCTTGTGTACACAGAAATGTGTTACATTTGTAAGTTCAAAACTATTAGAGGTTAAACATGCAGAATGCTTATGAAAATAACGTATTAAGTTCCTTATAATCTTTAAGAATAAAAATACAAACCTTTAACTAGTTAGAAACGATTGTAAAGCGTATGTACTTTTAACATATTTGATTTGTTGTGTTTGCGCAAAGCTTTCCAAGGATTATCTGTAATAGCGACCTCTAAGTTTGAGAGAGAAGGAAACTAATTAACAGAATCTTTGTTGTTGTTTTTTTTAATCTTGCGCAAAGCTAGACGAGGGCTATCTGGGTTAGCTGTCCCTAATTTAGCAGTGTAAGATTAGAGGAAAGGCATCTAGTTATCACCACCTACCGCCAACTCTTGGGCTGCTCTTTTACCAACGAATAGTGGGATTGACCGTCACATTTTAACACCTCCAAGGCTGAAAGGGTGATCATATTTGGTGTGACGGGGATTCGAACCCGCGACCTTCGGATTACGAGTTGAGTGCCTTAACCACCTGGCCATGCTGGGCCAAGAGAATGTACTGCCCACTCTTGGAGAATTTGACCGTCTTTTTTATAACGCATCGATGGCCCCATTTCCAGAACGCGAATCCCCCTTTATTGATGGAATGCGAAACATGGTCCCTTGGATCTACATTTAAAAGAAAATAGTTATTATATCTGAAATATTCAGACACGTGCATAGCTATTTTTGTATTGTTTACCTTCATTCATTATTTTTGTATTTATATTAGCGAGAGAAGAATCAGAAGAATTTACACTTTCGTACTTATTTTCGTCGTAATATCTTCAGAATGATTTTTAATCATTAAACCATGTTTTTTTAGGAAATATCGGTTTCAAATTGTATAAAGAACGTCCCTCATACTGGAACCAGGTATACATTGTAACCGTTGCCTATTAAATAATCACATTTTTAAAATGTAATTTACATAGTTCCTTCGTTTAGCTCAACATTTAATAATGTTTGTTTGTGTTCACTTAAAGTTTTATTTTATCTTAAAAAACTACCCTCTCTGTTGACTTAAATGTAAATTTGAGGGCTTAGAATGCGGAAATTCGAAGATGAATCCTTGTGATTTGCACGTGGAGCTCTGCGATTAAAACAACTACCTGAACAAAACTGTTTAAAACTAAAGAGTAGTCCAAGCGTTAACGTTGATAGCGTTGACTAGCTGCCTTCTTGTAATATCACTTCGAAATTAGAGGCAGGTAGCCCTCGAGTATTTTTGCGCGAAATTCACGAAATAATATTTGTATGAGCTAGTTGATCTTGAGTGGCTTCTTGACCTGTTAGTTTATCTTGCTGAATTAGGTTGAAAAATATATCCAAATATTTACTATCTGAGAAGATAATATATGTATATAAACTTAGTAAATTATTAATTTGTGCATGTTTTTGCGTAGCGCAGAAAATTACTTCATCCCATCGCAGAGGATGTTAGGCGCGAAGTCATCCAGCTATTTTTGTGTTAATGTTAATATTACTGTTAAAATAACACAACAAAATGGTAAGCGTACCTTTCACAGTTCTAGTTTCTACAGTGAATGTGATATGAATGGTCAAGGCTTTGAAGCTTATTATTTGGCTGTTTTCTTCGGATTTGTAAATACTTTTTCTGTCGTCAAGTTTTGAAACTGAGGTTTGTACAAGCAGTGTACTCATTATATAGATTTGAAAGATGGTCACAGCAGATTATAGTTGCTCCTGTGCGAGTTTCGCTCGATAGTTCGAATGCAAACATCTACATTGAATAAAGAGCTTTTTCACCAGAGCAGGGAGGTAGAAGTTCTGTCCTATTTTGGTATCTTCCCCCACTTACAAGAATCTTTCTTACGTAGTATTTAGCAACCTCCTCACAGTGTAACTGACAATGACGTATATTTTACTCTATGTTTGTTTGTCCGGCGACTTGCACATCCTTTCTTAGAAGTAAAACACCCCATCTGGTTTAGCGGTAATTCCGAGAGTTTATAATGATAAAATTTGAATTTTGATATAGTGATGGGCGGAGCATAGCTTTAATGTCAACATCTCACATGCAAAGTAGGAATAAAAATCAAACATTTGAGAAATTATGTTAGTCAAGGACCAGCCAAGTAAATGCTTGTTATTTTAAAATTAAGGATAAAGTAGGTGGCATCAATACAAAGTGTTTTTTTAATTTATTGAAAATAATACATATACAGTCAAACATCGATATAAGGCGCTAGTTGGGGTCCAAAAAATTCGACCGCGTTGTATCTGATTGCGCCTTATACCGATTTGATTATATATTTTTTTGACCCTCGGGGTGAGCGATAATCCAAAATTTACGCTTTTGTAGTGAAATAAAGAAAAAACAAACAAAACTACTTACACCAATGATATAGCATTTTTTTACTTATTTTTATTTATTAAACTCAATTTTAAGACTGAAATTAAATGTAAAAAGCAGAATTCTAAAGAAATTTATCGAATTCATTACTTTGATGGGGGCTGATATTCTAAAAGTAGTTCCGTCAGAGCAATCATGTGATCGTTTTTACGATTAAACGCTGATTAAAATTAGTTCAATTTTAAAAGTTAATACATATAGTAATTAATTTTGATAATTTATTTACTAATTATTAAAATCTAAGTACAAACTGAAGTCAAATAATTACCAGATAAAAAAAATGTCATGGCAAAGTTTAAAATACGAATTCAGTACTGAAACAAAAACGGGCCGGGGTTTGATCACAATATGCGGCGTGAAAACCATACAAAAAAATTGAAGTGGATTTGGTTTTTGATTTTTGATCACATTAACCGGCTGATTACATTAAGCAGTGGTAATATTAAGCGGCGGCCTCTGTAGAAACCCCAAAAAATTTGGGGCCTAAGACCCCATCGCGCCCAACTGATTATCGCGCTTTATCGATGCGTTTTATATCGATGTTTACCTGTATAATAGAATTAGATAAGGTAGAAAACAAGAAGTAGGCCTGATATTTAACATATAAAAAATTAATATGGATCTGTGTATTTCTAGAACTTTGTTTGTTTCTGAATTTCGCGCAAAGCTACACGAGGGCTGTCTGCGCTATCCGTCCCTAATTTGGCAGTGTAAGACTAGAGGGAAGGCAGCTTGTCATCACCACCAACTCTTTGGCTACTCCTTTAGCAACGAATAGTGGGATTGACTATCACTTTATAACGTCCTCACGGCTGAAAGGGCGAGCATGTTTGGTATAACGGGGATTCCAAACCGCGACCATCAGATAACGAGTGGAACGCCTCAACCACCTGGGTATGCCGGGCCTTTCTAGAACTTATTTAAAACAATTTTTATTATTAAAGAAACAAAAAGGTATTTAAATTGTAAAAGGATAAGTAAAACGTGATATGGACCAAGACCAGTTAACACTTTTTATTTTCTTAAGTATTTTAGAACTTTTTTCTGTAGTCTAAATCTTTGGTATGACTATTCTTGAACTAAAATATTTGAATGTCACTGAAAGTTTTACATTGCATAATTGCAATCGAATTACATAATAAATTAACGATTTATTAAAACTCAGTTAGTTAGGAATTGAAAATTGTAGGTTAACGATTCGGACAGTGTTTGTAAATGTTTAAGTCCTTGTTAAACTTATTGAATGTGTTCAATGTCTCTTTATTATGGAGTGTTCGAGTAATTTTTAATTAATAACTTTTATTCATTAGAACATACATCTAGTAAGCTGTGAAATACTTGAATCTGGACATATGAAAAACATATGAAGCTTTACGGCTGCGGTGAATGTAATGTATTATTTTGGTAAATGCAATTAATTATATTTGAGGTAACGGCAGATATGATGAAATAAGCTTTGTAAAAACGGATTAAATTGAGTCCTGCAAAGTATTCGCAAACCTTCTGCATTTGTTGTTAGAATTTGTTGTTCATTACTATTTGTAACTCTGCATAAGAAAAACACGAGTTATTTTTACTTCTTTTGTAAAGGCTATTAACTGTCACTGTGTTAAAATTATGCACAGAAAATTAATTAAAACGCTTTTACTTATTTTGTGTGGAAATTGGTTAAGGAAGAAGAGAAACACAGTGGATAGATCTATGTTTAGCCATTATTTAATGTGTATGGAAATTGATTAAGAAATAAATAGGTCTGTGTTTTAGCTAGCATTTCATCAATGTCTGTGGAAACAAGTATAGGAAGAACTGCAACACAGTGGGAAGATCTATATTTTGGTCAGTAGTTTATCTTAATTATGATTGAATACATTTTAAATCACTGACGTACATTATTCTTGGTTTTAATACTTGCAGGTTTCATCACATATGATTTAGAATAGAACTAAATTTACAATGTTATTGATTACACCTCTTCCTTTGATTTTATTTACCAATTTGCCACAGGTGGTTAAGGCACTCGACTCGTAATCCGAGGGGCGCGGGTTCGAATCCCCGTCACACCAAATATGCTGTGGGGGCGTTATAATGTGATGGTTAATCCCACTTTTCGTTGGTAAAAGAGTAGCCCAAGAGTTGGCGGTGGGTAGTGATGACTAGCTTCCTTCCCTCTAGTCTTACACTACTAAATTAGAGACGGCAAGCACAGATAACTCTCATGTAGCTTTGTGCGAAATTGAAAAACAAACCTACATATGTTCAGTACTTCCTCATTAGTTTATCTTTCTCTGTAGCTGGTCTTTTTTTATCTATCGCTTTTTTGGTATTATAGATGTACTGTTAAAAGTGGCGGAAAAATATGTTCGACATAGCTTCATCCATGTGGAGTTTTTACGAAATTCGCTTGTTCGTATAGATTTTGTATAATTTGATAACGTTTCAAAGTCTTTGACAAAGCTATGACCTAAGGTCTTTAGGACATATTTTTATTGATCAACTACCAATTTTATGACGACCATATATAACTTGACTAACAAAAGCGTTTTGTTTGTGTATTACCCTCACTTTTGGAATGGTCAGGTTACAGACATGTTAAAACAAAAAATAATAACAAAAGCTCCTTTTATCTCAACTATTTATTTTTGTAAATGTTTTGTCATGCCTGCACTGGTCGTATTTTTAATTATGTTTAATAAGTAAGAATATTATTTCTTCATGTCAATGAACTATGAACCATTCAAAGAAAGTGACCTGGAAATAAGCTTCTAGATTCAATATACGCTAAGCTACTACGTTATCAAGACACTGCAACTTGAAATTCAGGTTCTGGGACCTAACTTGTAATAAAAGTTATTTTTTTAAATAACTGAAAATTAAAGCTTTGCACAAGCAAGTAAAGGAATGTACTGTTTTGTATATATTATAAGACACCCAGTAGAAAAGTTTCGGGAGATGAGAAATATGTCACTTCAAAGATAAATCAGTCGTCTTAGCAGTTGTTGTTTTTTTTTCTTATCGGTTACAGGTTATATAAGTAAAACAACTATAACTAGACAACCTTTATGGTTCAATCGCGTTAAAACTTGTGTTGGTGTTAATGTAGGTCTGAGTGTGGCCTAATGATTAATGTACGAGAGTGTAACTACTGTGGTTCGCGCCCCACAGCCTTAAAGCCTAACAGAAAAAAAAAAAAAAATACAGTTATTGTAATGTACCGAAAAATAATTCTGTTTTAATTATTGCTTTATGTGCATCACAGGCCTATTGCTGCTTAAAAATTGTATTTTAGTGTGCATTTAGAGAGAATTAATTTATTTCTTGGGCTGTTACATCTCTCTCTTTACTAACAATGAAGTGACTAATCTTTTGTGAACATATTTAGGCCATAAGCTTAGATTATGTAAGATGCAGATCCTTTTTGGCTTACTTACATACGTCCCCCGCTAGTACAGCGGTATGTCTACGGAATTACAACGCTAAAATCAGGGGTTCAATTCCCCTCGGTGGGTTCAGCAGATAGCCCGATGTGACTTTGCTATAAGAAAACACACATACTTACACACGCGGTCTTACCTATTGGGTAAAATGGGTAATTTCCTGGGGCCCACACACGGAAAAGCCCTCGATGTTATGCCTTTTAATCTATTTCTGAGTTTACATATCCTTACCATTTACCGAATTTTGTCCGTTGCTCCAAAAGGATTAAGACCGCCCTGCTTATTCATGTACCGTAACTATAATCGTTAGTACTTTATCGTTTACAGAATCCTGTTGGATATGGCATAGACGTAATGGCATAACTAGTAAAGTACTTATTAATCTTCATTACTAGTCCGATTTTCTAACACAAAATCTGACCGTTAACGTTATCAGTTCTGCTACTGCCCAGCCTCTAATGTCATACTGTTACAAATGATCTGATCCTAATATACCAGTAGTAGTAACTAGCATAGTCTGTACTAGTGACTTAGGCCTCAGATATCATGATCATCATTAGATCTAGTATTATTCAGATCTTTTACCACTGATAAACACATGGTCGTATAATTTTTTTCTTTAAAAAGTAATAAAGATGTTTTCAGAAATTATTTTGAATTATTTAATGCCAGTAGGGATCAATGAAACAACAGATTTTATTACTTTCACGAAGACTGATTTATAAGAAGGCCGTAGAACTGTGCAAACATCAGTTCTCTCTTTTCTTCCTGAGCGGGATTTTCGTGTTTTAGATCTAAGAAGGTCAAGTACCATGCTCACGTCTTCCTTTTTCCCTGGCGGTTGGTTACGTGCTTTCACGTTTTGATTTCGATGAGAAAATACTTGTGTGACAAATGTCAAAGGAATGGTTTCCTTTACTTCAAATATGATGTGCGGTAACACTGAATATGACGTCATACGCACCCCAACCTTTATACACTCCTCAGGTGCGTGATTTAGTTTATCATAGGGTTTGTATTAGCAAATGAATCGTACAAAAATACCACCAGTATTGCTGTTAATCCCACTAATTACATAAATGAGTGTTTTTATCATTATTTTTTACCCAGTTCTTTTTATACTGATTGATGTACAGGTAAAAACGTAAACTTACCGAACGTGGAACAATATGCGGACTACCAATAATGAACGTCATAAAAATAAGGTGATTAATCTGTAGGTTGATGATCCCACATAACTAATTATAAGCTATTTTTTTAATGGGTACAGAACCATTAAAATGACGACATTAACCATTAAAAACGACAAAATAATTGTCGAGATTAAAACAGTGAAAGTTTAATAAAATATATCAAGTTTTGGTCGTCATATATATATTTTATAATTTTTGTTTTCTACGCCAAACGTTATGCCTTTTTTGCATCAAAATGTTTACAAACATTATAATTTCGTAACTGTCATCATCTCATCATCTGCCACTCAATTCCTTAAGGAACATAGGGCCGCAATCACTGCGGTTTCTGTAACAGGTTTTTAAGTGAGTAGGTTGCTAGCCCACTGCACCGAGCCGTCCCTAATTTAGTAGTGTAAGACTAGAGGGAAGGCAGCTAGTCATCACCACCCACCGCCAACTTTTGGGCTACTCTTTACCAACGAATAGTGGGATTGACCGTGACATTATAACGCCCCCACGGCTGGGAGGGCGAGCATGTTTTGGCGCGACGCGGATGCGAACCCTCAGATTACGAGTCGCATGCCTTAACCCACCTGGCCATGCCGGGCCAAAAGTGACAGTCACTCTTGCCTTTTGATGAAGAAGTAGTCATACGAGGTCTGTTCAAAAAATACGCGGACTGTTTGAATTGCGCGGCTCCAGTTGGTTCCAGGGAATCCGCTTGGTGTCGCTAGGTTCGCACAGATCAGCTGATTACGACGCCATTTCCGATTGCAGATACCTTCATTTGTGTATTAACTACGCGGTTTTAAGTGAAGTGCGATTTTTTCGTTTGTCGGATTTCAGAATGAATGACCTGAAGGAGCAACGACTTGCTGTGAAATTTTGTGTTAAACTTGAAAAATCTGCGACTGAAACTTTTGCTATGCTCAACACGGCTTACGGTGATGTTGCTATGAAGCGTACGGCATGTTTCAAGTGGCATGAACGTTTTAAGGATGGTCGACAGTCCATTGAAGATGATGAGCGTCCTGGACGTCCTTCCACGTCAACTGACGACCCACACGTCGACAAAATCAACACCCTGGTGCGGGCAAATCGACGTCTGACTGTCAGGGAGCTTGCTGAAGAGTGTGGGATATCAGTTGGATCTTGTTACGAGGTTTTGACCGAAAAATTGAAGATGCACCGCGTTGCTGCGAAATTCAGCCCTCAGAACTCGTGAGTTTTTGGCCAAACACTCGATCACTGTTGTTCCCCCCCCCTACTCACCTGACCTTGCTCCTTGCGATTTTTTCTTTTTATCCAAACTCAAAAGACCCTTGAAAGGAAGAAGATTTGAGACGATTCCCAAGATTAAGGCAAATGCGACGAAGGAGCTGGAGGACATTACAAAAGAAGCGTACCAGGACTGTTTCAACAAGTGGAAACACCGTTGGGATAAGTGTGTGCGTTGGGGAGGAGAGTACTTTGAAGGGGTCCCAAACCTGTAACTTCTAAATAAAGTACATTTTGTTTTATGACGTCAGTCCGCGTATTTCTTTAACAGCCCTCGTACATGTCGATGAATTGTTCTCCCTCTGTAAAGTAATTTAAAATTATGGAAAAAATTTTTTAGAACCTCAGGTTTTGACCTGGGGGTTTAATACGCGTGATGCAAAAGTGCTGTTCTGGTTAACGTTACGCAATGCTTGATGTTTCAAATCCTAATATATTTCAGTTATTTTTCAATAGATGAAAACGCTGTATTTTTGATCATATGTGTGGGTAAACAGATAATTAAATGTATATTATACCAGACAGTTTATTTTATAGAAATCAGCATATATCTGATGACGAGAAACCCACTTGAACTAAACCTGTTAACGTGAACGTAACCTAAAAAGGTCGAAACGATGTTCTGTACTTTATTTTAATTAAAGTTCTAATTCCCATACCTGCCGTCTTGAGAATACAAATTTGCGTATACCTGGGAGAGTCCGATACCTCGCACACTTGACGTTACAACACATGCACCTGGGGAAAAGACAGAAAGTTCATGATGCACTTACAGGAACTTGAGATAGCGGAAGTCAACACGAATAAAACTTAATGTATATATGCTGCAAGGAAGGTCAATATAGCTTTACAAACTGCAGAAAATCAAATTGACTACATTTTGGTACTTGACTTTAATCAAGTGTGTACAAATGTTATCTAACCTGCACGTGTATCACGGTCGAATAGCACGATTCCACAGCTCTTCAGTTGTTACGCTAACGCCTGCAGTCGTTGTTCGAATTTCTTGTAATTTGATCTGATCAGTAACGATCCCTTACTTCCTGTTGTGTTTTGAAACGAATGACCGCCTTATTAAGCCACACATTTTATTGATGTTTTTATATTCGTATGTATTGAACATGTATATAAACTCATTGCATCTCCTATTAAATATGTGAACATTTTTCTAACATAGAATTTTGGTTTTAATTGAAGAAACCTAGGAACAAATAATAGTGTTTCCGTTTTGTTTGAAAATAATGAAGAATGGCGGAATATGAGAACTGGAGTATTTGGTTAACCGGAATGAAGCATTTAACCCTAGTATATTTATTAACCTTCGTCTAGGCCTGGCATGTCCAGATGGTTAGCGCACTCTCCTCACAATTCGTGGGTCCGGGTTCGAATCCCCATCCTACCAAACAATCCCGTTCTTTTAGCCGCAGGGACGTTATGAATTACAGTTAATCCCACTATTTTTGTGGGAAAAGTCCAAGAATTGGCGGTGGATAGTGATGATTAGCTGCCTTTCCTCTTTTGTCTTTCACTGCTAGATTAGGGACTGATAGCGCACATAATCGTCGTATAGCTTTGCGCGAAATCCATAACAAACAAAATCTTAACGTCCACTTTTCGCGACGTTGTGAAATCTGTTATTTCAGTGGCTTTTACTTTTCATTGGAGAGTATGCTAGCGCTCTCTGTAGGGATAGCACGGACGTTCACATTAAAGCAATACGAGAGCCATCTGGAGTTTCTTCTCTACAGGTCAACAGAAGCTAAATATGAAGAGGTACCTGGCACAGTCACTTTATTTCTGGTGTATATGCCACTTTTCAATTATACAGAGCGTTCCACAGTAAAAAACCTATATTTGTTTTTTTTTTTTGTTCATTATTATCTTTCTTCACCAGCCCTAGCGCCCACCTGGTTCTAGCAGTAACTTTAATGTTATCATCCATCATTAGAAAGTATTCTTTACGATCTTTGACTATCAATTTTGGTATTATTCTATTAATAATTCATAAAGCTTTAGAAAACACTCGATAATCTAACAATACACGTACGCCATCTTATAAAAAAAAATAAACAAGTATAAGGTAAAAACATCGCTAGATAAAAAAGTTAAACTTTTAAATTAACGATATTGTCTCTATTTTACTGTTTTTTGTGTAGGAAATTCACTAATTTTCAAAAGAACTTCCTTGATGATGAAAAATTATTTTTACAAGTGTAAACAGTGTAAACCAACTAATCTCGCATACGTTTTTCTTATTGTTGTATTATTTCCTAAGTAATGTTTCCCGCTGGTACAGCGGTAAATCTACGGATTTATAACGCTAAAATTAGGGGTTCGGTTCCCTTCGGTGGACTCAGCAGATAGCACGATGTGGCTTTGTTATATGAAAACATGCACACCCTAAGTAATCGGTAAGGATGTTCCATCTATATGTAGAAGCAGAAGAACGTAAAGTATTTCGCTTTAGAACATGGTTCTAGTGCATATTGGCTGACCTAGATTTAACGTATGGTTAGCACAAGGTATAAGTAAAGTTTTTTAATTCATTCTTGAAGCACCGAATGTTTTCCAGCCATGCTTGTAGCATTATCGTAGGTGTGTCTTCTCTAAGTTTTCGACAGTGTAAGATTTTATGAGAATAAGTCCAAATAATTATTTTATTTTCAAGTCTTTACCAGTGTGCCTTATTGTTAATGTAATTTGATTAATATGATTTACATTCTGTGTTGTATCAATAATTATGAAAAAATAAATTGTTTTTTTAATTTCGGTTATTAATTTAAGCTGAAACTGATTTGTCATTAATTTTAAAACTCAAAACAAATAACTTGTAGTTCCTCGATCGTGATTATAAAAGCGTCCCAAATTATTTAAAAAAAACGTAAGATACGAAAGACGAATTAACTAAAAAGAACAATCAGATGTTATACCCTCGTCCCGCTGAAAATATTTAGATTTTTGGTTTCAATGTGCTTCTGAAATTCAGTCGTAATCCGATCACTTTTTACACAGTTTTTTTTCAACAAACTGAAAAAGTATCCACTATGTCCAACGAAGAAGATGCTGGTGAAACTAATACTAATGATCCGAGTTGAAGCAAAAAATATTCAAAAGTCCAACTTTTAACTACTCACAGAATTGCTGTTTTGTGGCCAGGTATAATTATCAATTATGTTATTGATCATTAGATAATAAATAAACCCGAAAATATTTGAGACACGAGCGAATTAAAATGTGAGAATCAAGATCGCATTACAAGTTATTCTAGAAGCAAGAACATTTTCATCATCTAAAAGTTAAATGATGAAAAAGAAAATCGTTAATGACTTGTCTACAGCACTACAAGCAAATGTGAGTATTATTACGTATGCAAGGCATTTCCTAACAAGAACGTAAGCCTTGAAATTAAATATAAGTAAATGTTTTATGACTAGAAAAAAACCGGTTGTATTGAATACGGAATGAGAAGATAAATGGATAGCGAGCAAAGATATTGATGTGAAGTTTTGAAACGCATTGTAGCTACTGTAAAAATTTTGTCTGTATAAGGATTAGGATTTAGAGGCAACGACTAAAGTTTAGATTCAAACAGGAAAGTTAATCACCTTTTTATCCCCCGGGGTTGATGGTGTTGCCTTTGGGTCTGTATGTGTGTATGCATGTCTCAAACATTAGTAAACCAATTTACGTGAGATGGGGCGTTCCCATAGGATAGTCCTGTACCTCCATTATAAAATTGTTTGAAAGTGATCCAGATTCACATTCACTTTGTTTGCTAAATTTCCTTCGTAAGGCGCTTGAAGCAGTTATTCCTATTTGTGGATGCTGGTAAATTAAACGTCTCTTGTCAGGACAAAACATCCATAGGATGGCAAAATGCATGTTGCAAGTTCAGGCTTAAACCTGGTACCTTTTCCGCTCATATCAGTTTTGCTCATGTGAGCTCTGTTGGCTTGCCAACTATTTGAAATATAATTCCGGGTTATAAATATGTGCGTACTAGTGTGCATACACACACGCATATATATATTTAAAGTTCGGTAATATAGTAATTAAAAATTGGAGGCATATAAAAGCTAATAATATGGAAGTGATAAGTTAATATCAATTCACGTATTTAAAGAAAGCTGTTTTCAAAATAATGACAAAATTATATATGTATATACATATCAAATTAAACATTCTAATTTTTTGTAAGAAAAAAATAATTTTAGGTTATCTGTGTAATACATTCTTTTGATCTAACTATTGAGCCCCGTATAGCCAGACGGTTAGTGCATAATTCACCATGTGATTTCATGGGTTTGAACCCCTACCCCACCAAACATACTGGCTCTTTCAACCCTGGGGGCGTTATAATGATGGTTAATTTAATTATTCGTTAGTGAAAGAGTAGCCCAAGAGTTGGCGGTGGGTTGTGATGAGTAGCTATCTTCTCTTTAGTCTTATACTACTACATTAGGGACGGCTACCGCAGATAGCCCTCGTGTAGACAGTTTTATTTTTATGGGATACGCACGAAAATATTCTGAGTTACAAGCAGATTTGTTTTTAAGAAACCGGGATATTTGGCATACCTTCCGGGTGCCGGGAAAATGTGTGCTATTCCGGGATACTCTCAGCGAATCCTGGAGGGTTGTCTCAAGCTTAATGTTGTATGTAAGTTATTTAAATGAAAAATATGTTTTAAATTATTTAAATGGTAGAAATACAAAATACCGTTTTTTGAAGACTATTTCATTTTTAAGTTGCCCAAAGGATGATATTAACTTGTTTATAGGGAATTTAAGATAAATAGTACTAAGATGTTTCAATAAATGACAAGTTATTTATCAGAATTGAAAGGGTTAATATATAGATAGTGATATGAACTGCGTTTTTGAAAGTATAAAATCACATACCTGCTGTGAAAGTATATTCATTATTCTTTGTGTAATAAATAAAAAAATAAACAATATATATCATATATAAATGTTTAATAAAATATCAAAAATGTTTACGAACATTTTTAATCTAAAATTTGGGACCCTCTTGATTTGGGGGCCCTTGGCGCTCGTCTTTTGCGTCTGATGATAAATGTGTCAGGATTTCCCTTTTGCACACGTGCCAACATGAAGTGGAGATCCCTGTTTTAAAAAGAAAATATATACTTTGACCGATAATTGGCTGAACAAATATTTTTTTTTTAAAGTGATATATTAAAGTTTTGTATGAAATCTGCAGCTGTGTGTGTGTGTGTGTGTGTGTATTGAATTTGGGGAGCTAATTAAAAAGAAACCAATAAAAATACAAAATATGAAATTAAATATCGTTTAATTTATCCAAGAACCATGAATTGTGTGTGTGTGTGTACGTGTACAGACTTTTACCGATAAACTGCCAGTTCATCGAAACGAAATTTTTTTACCAAGATACATCGATGTTAGAGCAAGTGTATTTGCACAAGCGCTTACAACACTGTTGTCTGTATGGACTCTTTTAAAAGTTTCCAAAAATTTTTACGTCTCTTTCTTTCGTCCTCACTGGGAAAGCGGAAAGTCTACGGATTTACAACGCTAAAATAAGGGCTTCGATTCCTCTCGGTGGACACAACAGATATCTGGATGTAGGTGTCCTATAAGAAAACACACTCTAATTGAGAAAAAAAAGATTATTTTAGGATTTTCATTCTAGTAATATTTCACTTGGATATCAAAACATTACATTTCAACAATATTAAATCATAATATTTGATAATTAGTTGGCTGTAAACTTTTTAGATTTATTTGATACTGACACAATACTATTACTTAGTATTCTGCCGGTATAAAAAATGCAGTCGTAAACAAAGACTTTCACAGAGGTGCTTTATAAAAGGGGTTGTGTATGTTGTTAAAGCAACTTTGGTGAGCAAACTTTCTCTCATAAAGTAGAACACACTTGCATTGTTAGCTAAAACAAGGCATCATTTGCTAAGAGCAATGTATTAACAGTGAGAAGGAAGTCTATAGAATGAATTAGAAAGCACACCTTTTTTTTAACCACTCCAACATCAGCTAACATTCTAAAATTGACAGATCTACAGAATGTTCTGTTAGGTAACAAGAGATACTATTATATGTGCAACCTTTGTATTCTCGTAGTGATATGAAGTTTCCCATATCAATGTGGCACATGGAAACAACATAAGTACAGTGAAAACTACCTCACTGCTGCACCAATATCAATTACGAGTATGGCTATAATCACTATTTTTCTTGTTTTAGCATCAGGGAAAACATGGGGGCATACTGTCTTTGCAGTTTTATTGTATGTTATCACACACAGTTATATACTGGTATATTCTAATTCACAGTAATATCGACAAGAATTTGGTCTCGCTGTTCAACTTTCATCTCTAGTCAAATAATGAATAAATGACATGAAATGATTTCAAAGCTTCAGACCAAAAATTAAAAGAGGTCAAATTTCATAGACTAATGCAGCATGTCTCCACCATGTAATCCCAATGTAACAAGTTTTGATACCAGAAAAATCATGAAAAACACAGAAAAATGGAAAACTGTTTATACCTCGTCTAGAAGGTATTTTTTTACCAAACCCCATGTACATTGGTTGACATACATATCATTAGTTTACAAAAACTCCAAATTGTACTTTCCTCACTGAAAAATTAAGCAGACGACAAAAATTCCAATATTATTTATATCTTTGTTTGGGACTTGAAAGAAAACAAGAAAATTTGTATTAAATCACATGTAAAATTTGCTGAAATATGGTGAAGTAATTTTCAAAGATTCTAAAATTGTGCTTTCTGTGGCTCTTAACTCCTATAATTACCAAAAATGGTGAAACCTACCATTTTTGTTTGTCAGTGTGTGGAACTCGTAGAAAAGTATATTTGTACCAAAGCCCATTGAATATGAGTAATTGATCAAAATACACAAAATTATGCTTCTTGTTAGTTCTAACTCACATAAAAGATTCAACTTGGACAAATCTAGCTTTTTTTATGTATGTGTATTGGACCTGTAAAAAAGCATCTTTCTCCCAAATTCTAACTACATTGGCCAAAATATCATTGAGTAATTTGACCAAAAACCCCAAAATAATGCTCTTTTGTGAGCTCTGACCATTGTTGGGAGCATCAAAATTTATATTGTGTCAATTTTCATTGTCATTGCTTTAAATATGACCAAACAGGAGCAAAAAATATACATTTGGGGGTTGTTTTACTTTTGACTTCAAAAGGATCCAACCAAAAAATGAAAATTGCTTCTTGATGCATTGGACCAAGTAAAAATAACCCTATGAAGTTTCAATTTGATCTGCCAAGAAATAAAGGAATGGCAGTGGGTTTAGAAGTGTTTGGAAGAAGAATTAAAAATAGAAAAACAGAATGTCTCTCTGTGGAGCCTTAATATATAGCCCTAGAAATAAATGGTATGCAATGTGGATAGTTCAGTGACTAGGCTTTTCAAAGTTTAATGCTGTAATGACTTTTTTCAAAAACACACCCAAAAGCAGCATTTAAAACATAAAAAGATACATTCATTAATACAAAAAAATATATCAGAGGTAATGTTCACCCTGTGAAAAAACAAGGAATAGAAGTTAATATGCAGAATGTAACTGTGTAAAATAAGAAAAATATGGATAAAATATGTTGTGTGGAAGGTGCATTTCACTGGTTTCTGTAGATTGCATGAGGAGCGACCCACATTATAAAGTAGGCTGCTATATTAGCACAGAATTCATTGAGAGGTACAACATAAAGATAAACCTGCAACAGTGGATCGTATTAATGAATTTCTACCACGAAGTAATTGCAATATCGAGCAGAATTAATGAAATACTGCTGCAGGACCAGTGCAAAATGTGGACTATTCACAGCTGCTGCTGTTACTAGATTGGTTAGAAGACTTCCATCTAGCTTAGCCACCATGATCCTCCTCTTCTTGCCTTATGGTTTGAGATGGTCTGAAGATAAAGGTTTGCCTCCATAACCCAGCAACAATTTGTACCTCCTGAAGTTTATATATGACATTAGGCCTACAACTTACAAGTGAACATTTCTGTAACAAATATCACTGAAGAAATAAATGAATTTATCATTATTTGGACTGGATTTCACATTTTTATGAAATAATCCAATATAACCTGCCTAATGATAGAACAGAATTCAATAATAAGTCAAGAAATTAGTAGGGAATTTTTAGGGTTAATTTTATATGTTATGACTATATGATATTATATAAAATAAGTAATAATGAAGAGGAATTTGTTCTGTGCAGAAAAAAGACAGATGAAAATCAGTGGTGGGAGTTGTTTGACCAAAAGACTTCTCGTTACTATTACTATAATCCAAGCAGTCAGAAAACAGTGTGGCAAGCACCTCAAAACTGTGATATTATCCCACTGGCAAAACTTCAGGTTTGTGTTTTTTGCATTTTCCTGACTTAAGCTTGTTTTTATTGAAAGTGTATAGCTAACCATAAAACTATAATAAACTATTAACTCTTTGTGGAATTTTAGGTACAAGTTTTTTGGGTTTTTTTCAGTCATTCTATGCTGCAAAACTGCTGCTGCTTCTTTGATGAATTCATCTAAAGTTTGGATTTAAATTTTTCTTTGATTGTGTATCATGTGTATTTTTATTTATTTGCAAAATATTAAAAACGAAGATTAAACAATGTGTATGAACAAACTATTAGTACTAAAAGTATTTATATATAATGTTATATAAGAGTTGAATCACTTATTTTAATTATTTTTAAAGTGATATAGAACAATAGTACAGGGTGTTCGGAAAGTCACTGTGCACTTATATTTATTAACAGACATGTTTCAATATAGAATATTTTCTGGCTAGCACTCTTTACTACCCATAATAATATTATATTACATTTTTTATGTATCTTTTTTGTTTCTTTTAAAGATCCTGAACTGTTTTTTAGAGTATTTATATTTTTTAATGGGGAAAATTTGATTATAGTGTCACAAAGTCACTTTTGATTGGTCTCAATTATAAACAATGTTGAAAGTGACCCCTGTTGGCATCAAAACAGGCCTGGATCATTCTTATTTTGTTTCTAAACACCACTATCAGTTGCTGGCTTGAAATAGACTGAATAAAATATAATTACAAAACTGCACAGTGACTTTCTGAACACCCTGTATTATTATATCTTAAAAAATAAGGTATAGGTTGTGTTAGTGAAACCCAAAGTTTACATTCAAAGGGTAACATTTAAGACCTACACTCCTTTGTTCAACTGTGACATTAGATTTTGTTGTGTTTATACTGGTCTTTTCTATATATGTGTGTGTGTGTGTGTGTGTGTGTATATATATATATAAAAGAATATAATTATATGAGCATACCTTGGAAATTGAAATTTTTAGAAACTTGAGCTGTGATAAAACATGTTTATTACCTTATAATTAAATTTTCATTCTTATTACTTAGAAGACGTTTAGAAATGTGATTTTTCTGTTTCATGTTTCATAGCACAAGTCAATATTCTGATTCCCGAGAAAAATGTACTAAAAGTAAATTATGGTTCATTTAGTGAGAAAAAGTAAAAGTCTGAAACAAGAATGAATAAATTTTAAATAATGCAGTTAGCTATTAGTTATAAAATAAAGTTAAAAAAAAGAAAAACTATGAGTAAGTGCTAAATGAGGTATGAAGGCCATCATTGACAAAGGCTAGCTCTTAAGGTTGTTGCTCCCCAGTACAATAGATGTATTATGTAAAAAAAAGATTACGTCTGTATATAAATATTTATTTCAGCAAGTTAAAAACAAAAGTAAACTATTAAATTACAGGAATGAGAACATTAATTCTTGTGGTAGAGGTTGAATTTCTTGTAGAAGAAATATACCAAAGAGTAACAAGGTGCATGATTATTCAGTAATTAAAGAAGCTAGTAAAACAAACTGTGTATGCAAAGCACAAAGAACAAACTATAACTTTTTTTTTATTTTTACTATGTGTGTGTGTTTGTGTGAAGGGGAAGTAATAACTGGTGTATTTGCTAACAGTGAAACATATATCAGTGTTCATTGTTAATCGATTTTTCTGGCTAGCACTCTTTACTACCCATAATAATATTATATTACATTTTTTATGTATCTTTTTTGTTTCTTTTAAAGATCCTAAACTATTTTTAGAGTATTTATATTTTTTAATGGGGAAAATTTGATTATAGTGTCACAAACTCACTTTTGATAGGTGTCATACTTCGACTTATATCTCAAGAAACCAATTTATTAAGACTTTGCTGTTGTTGTTTTTTGTAAGTTTTTTTTACTTGGAATTATGTACTGTTTTATACAATGGATGTAACATTCTTAGGAATGTGTGCTGAACTTTGTATGATCTATGAAATTTATATTGCCTGATACCTGGGACAACAGTTTTTACCATTATACATAGTTAGTTTTTCTTCATAGTTCATTTTGTTTTTACAAAGATTCACCAGGTATATTTCTAAAGAGCAATGCAAGTTTTGTAAAATACTGAAGTGAGGAATTCTAGCATATACAAACATTTAAGAGTGTGTACCTTTAAGCCTCAAGCTAGAACTGTATTTACAAACATATGTACCCCTTAAATTATAAGCTATGCACATGCACAGCAACAAATGTATTTAAATTAAGGCAATAATATTATTACTGTACTGTTGTGTATAGTTGGAGCTCTATATCTTTACTACTGACTTTAGGGAAAAGATATAATGTAATAAAAATTACAGAAGCTTTAAATGCACACACATGTATTTGTATGATTTAAAAATCATTTTAGTTTGTGGCAGCTTTAATGTATGTAAACCATGATTTCTTTATTTGTTTGTATAAATTTTTATTCATGTATTTTAGTATTTTTTATTATTCTTATTCTTCAACCAAAACTATTTTTTAACTGACAGTTAATGGAAGAAATTTAGGTTATAAAAATTGTTAGAAAACATTTGATGATATGATCTTACAAAATAATTTTTGTGTGTTAGTACTGGCATTCAATCTTTCAGTGAGGCTCTGTACCATACAGTGAAAACTTTGACATCTCTACTTCTCTGTTGAGAAACCAGGTTCAGAGTATTCTTTCAAACTTTATCAAACAGAATTGTTTGTAATAGAATGTGTCACAATGTTTTCTGCTGTTCTGTTATTAAAATATAATAGTTACATAAATATATTATTGATGCATTTCGTATGTCATCTGTGATATGTTGATTTGCAACTTACAGACATTGAAACAAAACACAGAAGTCCAGGAAGATTGTGAAACAGTATTGTTTAAAAAAGAAACTGTAGCAACACAGACAAGTTCAAAAAGACCTGTAAGTTCTTATATTTATTTCTAGTTTGCTTGATGCTAAACATTTTATGATTTCAAGTACTTTTCAATGAATGTTATTTATTCTTTTTGAGCATAGGTGTTGAGTAGATGGGAGAAAGAAGATATTTAACTTGAGAATATTTAAATACATCCTACAGAATTGCTCATGGTAGACTTCTGTAAGAATTCTCAATCAGTTGTGTCATAATGATTGCAGCAACTTCCACAATTTGGCATAATAATACATATAGCATGGTCATACGATTCCAATGGTAGTATGGTTAGTGAAAACCAAAGTAAATGAAACAAACTGTTTTGCAACTTATTATGACAGGAAACACTGATAAACACTGGCTCCATGATTCTGAAGCTTCAAATTCTCTTAAGGACACAGGAGGTCAGAAAGCTGTTTAGTTTAAAGTGATCTTAGAAGGTAATTAAAATATTTAAGCTTTTGATTAATCAAATTTTCATATTTTTATTATATAAAATGTTTGTTGATTTCCAGTTTATTAGATGGCTAGGTTCTCTCATATGAAGAAAAATGGCATTGTTTATGATTCTATACTTTATAAAAAATGTTAAAAGAGGAAACTTTTGTGAAACTATCAAATTATTTTATAAAGTTTACATATAAATCATTTTTGAGCCAATTTGAAGTTTTGTGTTAATGAAAAATGATTATAATAACATACATTAGAAGATTGATAGAAGTACAATTTAGAGAGATGTAAAATAAATATCAGTAAGTACTCTGATGGAAGTTCAACTTGAGAAAGTAGCTTTGTCTAAGCTTTAATAAGTTCTTTTATCAATATATATTTAGAAAATAGTTCTTTCTTTTTCAAAGATAGTGAATGAACTTAGTTGCATCATCATAGTGTTTGTGTTATTAATATTTTTTGGTCCACCTTTTTTGATCTTATGAATTTTCAAAGTATCATAAACATTTGTGATTGAAGTTTCATGTTAAGTATATTTTATTTGAGAAATTTTTTTTTCAGTGAATATTTCATTGAAAAATTATTTTTACCAAAAGCATCATGAATAAGTTCATTTTTTTATATAGAGTGATTTTAAGTACATTTTTAAGTTATGATATATATATGATAGAAAAAGTCCCTAATTATTTTCTCTTTTATTTGATAAGATGGCATTGTCACAGTCAACTGTTGAAAACATGATTTATGGCCTGTAGTGACACTGTCATTCAAAGTTGTTAGAGAAAAGTTTAGTACAGTGATTAAATATATAATAATCTAGTTATTGATAAAGTTATACTTTCTTCCTAATTTATAATTTTTTGTGGATGTTAAGCAAAGCTGTTCAGCATGTCACCAGTTTCCACCAACTTACTTGTGAATTTTTAGTTAGTATAATTAAGCAGACTGTGGTAAAAAACAATGACAGAGCAATAATTTAGACAATCTGTCATTTTGTAAATGGAGTGGTAAATTTTGTGATTTTTCATATGTAAAGATCTGAAAATGCTTCCAGCAAATTGTACCACAGATGTCTATCCATTGAAATGCTTTATGTATGATTGTCTTCTACTAATGCTGTATCTATATGTTAGATGAGAAAGAATTAACACACAATGTTTGATGTGGAATTGATCTCTATAATCAATGAATTTAATCTTTTTACTTTTGGAATGTGTAATAGTAGTTTTAACAACTTGTTGTTTGATTTAAAGAGAAAAAGAGGGGGAATCTGTTCATATTGTACCCACATTTGATTGCTAGTTTTTTTCCCTTTGTGGTAATACATAGCATTTATGATAATATAAAATAAATACAGAAAAACATGTACTTGTGAAGTGCAATAGTTTGGATTGGGAACTCTTTGCTTGGAAACTAGTAGCTTTGTAAGTAATATTACAGTATCTGTCTGAGAGCACTGGTGAGAGCGAATGGCCAGTGACAGATTTCTGTTATGTTTGTACCTAACGATCTTCCCTGCCTGAGAGCCACCTGAGTTGTGTAGATCTTAATTTATACTAGCAGGGTGTGTTCTTGATTCAGTGGTTATGGTAAAGAATGTGAAATGATAATTTTGTTGTTGGATCGAAGTTCTTGGATTGTACTGTTTGTGTATGTATGTGTGTTTGACTCAATGGTTGTACTGAATAACATGACAAGTTTGTAGTGGTTGGTCATGCCCTCCAATATTGATTGTATCATTGGCTTGAGCTTCTTGGGTTATATTGTTTGTATGTGTATTTGGTTCAGTGGTTGTACTTAATAACATTACAAGTTTGTAGTGTAGTTGCTGGTCATGCCCTTTAATGTTAACTGTTTTATTGGCTTGAGACTGCTAGGTTATATTGTGTGTGGTTGGCTCAAGTGGTGTGATACTGTAATGATCAGCTTAAATATAAAGTTTACTAGAACATGAATCTTGGTACTTTATTTATAAAGATAACTGGTATGAATTAAGCATCTGGATTCCTGATTAGTCCTGACATAGAAACATGTGAATTATTGTTTTGTGAACATTTGAAAACTATCTTATAAAACAGTGAGGAATTAAATTATGTGAAGTATTGTTGAAAAAGATGTGGATAAATAGTTTTTAATGCATGGTGTAGTGAGCATCTATTCGAGTGTGAATATGTTTAGTTTGGTTTACTACCAAACACAGGACTTGTATAGTAGACAGGCTTCAGGGTTGACAGTACATTATACATATACATCGGGAAATCAACCCTTCATACGTAATTTTGTAAGAATTACTAAAATGTATTTAGGCTACAGTGGTATTACAATCTATAGTTTACTTTTTTATTTCATATCACTGACAAAAGAATAACACCATATCACAACTTACATCTCTACTACATGTTAATCTAATCTTTATTTGGTAGTTATGCTGAAAGATGTGACATGATTGTATTGTGTTTGTTCATTATGTCTTCCAGTGCTGATTGTGATTTTGGCTTGATCTTGCTTTTAAAAATGCAAGAGTTAATATTTGTTTAATTGGTTGTTTTGTCAAGTTGATAATACTGCCCTTTTAATAATAAATTGTTTTTATTTACTGCCATAAATTATCTTAAATGTACCTTTTTATTTTGTTGTTTGGCTTTTGTAAAAAAAAAAGTATGTCAAAGATTGTTTTAATAATTTTGTGACATGTTATCCATTTTTATATATCCTGTGCTCACTGTAATTTTTCAGATGGTTTTAAAATTTCAGTATTAAATCATAAAATTGAGATTCAATACTATCATTTGGCTTAAATAGCTGGATGTAGCTTCTGCTAGTTATATACATTCTTTCTGTTCTGTGGATTGAAATTAGGATTGACTGCTATACCTAAAATTTTAGGGTCTCTGACCTGGTTTTTAGCTCAGGTACACATTAGGTGTCAGTTAAGTTGAACATTTAAGTTAATATCTTATATATAGTATAGTTTTGTGTGTAACAGCACATACAGGTGTATATAGCTAATAATGTTTAAGTTCAGTTTTTGAATACCACATTATTATAGAGCAAAATAAAGTCCATAATAACTTCTTTAAGATTATGATTGCCATCACTCTTGATAATAAAGCAAAATGCGATGTTATTAGAAATTGTAAAAGTATGAAGATAATACATTAAAGTTGTGCATTTTTCCTTTTTCCATTTTGGTATCAGACAAATAAAAAGAACAAAACTGGGCTCAAGCTTTTGCTTTTATGTGTGATGATACATGTATGTAAAAGTGAAAAATTAAAATTAAAAAGTCTGATGTGTTTTGAGTATGCACTGAAGTTAATTGAAATGCTAAATATGATAAGCCACATATGTATTGTAAAATAATTTTCAAAAATATTGAAATATATGTATATTTCTAGCTGATTGAATGAAATAATTGCATCACACCTTCACAGTTCATTACTATGTAAATGTCTCATGTTGGAATGTCCAACTTATTGAGAATGATTGTGAGCATCTGTAGCAGTTGACTGTAGGTGTAGCCATAGTGGAAGGCCAGATTTGTTAAGTTTATCCAGCTAACCATTGATAAGAGTAACGTTTCCTGATATGTCAATTTTTTCAAGCCATGCCTATGCTTACTTGACCATTGGACCTGAGATTCATGCAAATGTCAGTTTGGGAATTAATTGGTACATTCTGAATTCTGGAGCACTGTAGGGATAAAAACAAGGAGAAGATATCTATGAAGAATTCACTGAGGATGAAGGTGAAGATGGTGCATATGAAGATAAGTTCAATACATCACTGAGCAGTGATAATGATACTGAAGATCAAGAGTCAATAGGTGATGAAAGTGGTTGTGGCAGAGCTCAGGATGGGTCAGATCATAGGATGTGCCTGTTGACTGGTGTGAGCATCCTAACACAGGCACAAATGAGTCAGAAATGGCATTGGTGGAAGGCAAAATACTGATAAAAGAAAAGAAAAAAGAAGTTGAGTCATGTGACATCAGATCCTGTACTATCAAGAAACCTTTTATTTTTAGAGCAGTCTAGGGAACTGGGCATTGTTGAGGTCAAGAATGATGAAAAGAACATGCACAGCTCTGTCTTAAAATTATTATAAGCTTGTTTTTTGTTTCTATGTAGATGGGCAACTCAACCTTGCAGAGGCCAAATGTATGGCAGGATAACCATTCACAAATTCAAAGAGGATATCAAAGAGCTATTTGATCTTGGTGAGAGAGATACCTCTCATAAGAGAGTTCCAGGAAAAATGCTAGAATAACTGGTAAAGAAGTATTCAGGGAAAAATTATCTTCCAGCTGAGAGTTAAATCAGAGCAGAGCTAACTCATTTGAGGAAAGTATCCAAGAGAGTTGCAAGGCCTTCTAGGAGTTGCATATTTGTCACATCTTAGCTGTCTGTCTTTGTGGAGGTTGTGCAGTCACAATGACAATAAAACCAGGTGGAGGACTAGAGATGTTGAAGAATAAGTTCAGAAATGAGATTGGAAATTAGAGCTTTTTATCTGATCAAATGATCAAATCCAGTTTTACTCAGCTCAAGTGTTCTGATGGTAATGTTGGTCCTGAGGAACCTGTTGTGATATAATGGTTTTATAAAGCTTTGTCCACATCATTAATTAGGTGATGAAAGCTGTCCTAATTTTGCCTCTCTGATATCTGTTGTAATCATATCTGTGTTTCCCTATGGTGTCTTTGTCTTTCTATAAGTGATTTTCTTATTTTCCTCTCAGTTCTCTGTTTCTCTCTGTCCCTGTCTCTATTTGCCTGTCTCTCTCCTCTTGTGTGTTGCATTGTTCTGTAGTAGTATTGGTTGTTTGTATTGTCTCTCCTTGTATGTGTGTGTCATATAGAATTCAAATTAAGTTTATATCTGGAGTGTTAAAAGTTAGGAACTATAGTCACTTTAAATAATTTTACAGAATATGTTCCACTTGCTGTCCTTTTAATTTGAAACAAATTTAGATTAATATCAGGATTAATTCAGTGACTTTCTTTTGCTTTGAAAGCAGCATAATTAATCATGTGGTTGAAATTATGAAAAGGTAGAAATCACCTATGGTTTCAGACTTTTTGGACACGTTGCACATTGATTTTTGATCTCATGAATTATCTCAGTAACAATGAATTATCAAAATTATCATGGTTTTTGCAATAAGCGTGTTCATATCATTTTAAAAAGTTGCTTCATAGTTGATCATTTATTCTGTATTCAGCTTTTGTATAGCTGTAATTAAATTTAATACTTAAGAGTAATGTACTGTTATCTTTGTTACACAAAACTGTCAAACACTACTTCCATTTTGAAATGTTCCTGGATAAAAAATTTGAATTTTTTCTTTTTTCTCTCAGTATTTTATCATAAACAAGCCAAAGAAGTCTTGTTATGCATTATAAATGAATAAATAAAGTTTTTTTTAACTCATATGTATTGCTTAGTTATTGTAACTTCACTATAATAAAGAAGTCATTAGTAAGTTCAGTAACTACAGGCGAAATTATTCATAGTTGTGTTCATTTATTAATGTTATTTTGATTCATATGTTTTAATGTAATGGAACAAAATTTTTTTAATACTTTTTTCAGAGCAAAGAAGAACCCTTAACTAAATTTCCTATGGTCTGTGCTGCAACTCAGACCAGCCCTTCTGCTTCACCTCAACCTCGTCGAAAGGTGATTTATATCACATATGAAGTTTTCTACATATATCAAAACCTATATAAAATTTAATACAGTTCAGATCTAGCTTGTAAAAAATAAGTAAATCTCGGTCTATTTCTACTTTATTATCATACCTAGCATTAAGAAAATGCTTAGTGTATTCTCAGAACTATTATTTAGGGAAGCTACAGCTTTGTGTGGTTCTAATGTACTTAGTGGCATTAAAAATGCAACAAGTAATAAAATGAGTTGTTTCATACAGGTTGAGCAATAACAGTGCAAACACACCTGGATTTTAATCATGAGTATTCTCTGAAAACAATTCAGTAGTTCAGATCATTTTAATCAGCGTGATCACATGTCAGTATTTGAACAAGTTAAAACTTACCTATCCTTTGCTGTTGTACATAATGTGAAAGTATGGAAAAACTTTTATATGCAGTACACACTGTTCCTTCAGCTTATGAAATGCTAGGTTTTAAAAGTTTAATTTCACCACAAAGAAAGATGCCATGGCTGACACGAGAAAGCAAAGATCAGATGGTCGGGATGCTAATGACAGGGATGAAACCAGCCAGGATCACGCACACTTTGTGGTGCACCTTCATGCACGACAATGCATGTCCACACGTGGCAAGGGTGTGTACAAATAGTTTGAATGAGAACAACGTTCTGGACTGGCTTCCATATTCGTCCGAATTAAATTCCATTGAGCATCTCTGGGACATTTTGGATCAGCACATCCGTCATTGGGATCCTGCCTGTAGCTCTCTTGCAGTACTTCTGGCTGAGTGGGACATCATCCCTCAGAGGCAGATTGACAATCTGGTGACATTTATGCCACACAGGATCCAAGCTCTTTCGGTGAGAAATGGAGGACATGCCCGTTATTAGTGTTCTGGATGTTGAAATCCTGATTAAACTATTTGTGTGCGGTTTCTAATCAAATTTGAATATTGTGTAGTGCAAAGACATGATGATTTCATGATATGTACATTGAAAACTTATGTTTAACCTAGCATATTAAAATTATTTAACTGTATATACATTGTTGCATTTTTAATGCCTCCCAGTATGTATTGTCAAATTAAGTTTGTATGAAAAATGTCACTTTTCTTGTGGAAAAATAAATTATAAATAATCCTTTATTGAATTAATGCTTTGCACCTTAGTTTTTTGGAAATACTTCTGTACAGCACTAACTAGTTTTAGTGTGGTTTATCCCTGAAACAGGTTATAACTGAATATAATTGTTTATTACTTACCTTTTCATTAACATCTTTGCCCATTTTGTGTTAATATTTATTGCAAGGTGTACAACAAAAAACAGCCATTAAGTCCTGAACATTTGGAAATATGCAATAAACTGACGATTGCAAGACAAAAGAATTGATTAAATGTAACAACTTGAAAGCTGAATACATAGAATTGGTTTGTTAGTTGTTAATTGTTTTGTTTTGTAGATATTATCCTCAAAATGTTGATGAATAAATTATTTTTTGGAATATGTAGGGCAACCATCAACTATCTAAAATTAAAATTACTGCTTTGTTTTGAATAATGTTTAATGAATTGTCTCATAGCATCATCACCACCACCACCACCATCATCGTCATCACCGTTCTCACAAGCATGATTCAGTTTTGCAAACTTCAACTCCACATCACTCTTCCTTGTCTCACCAGCTTCCTACTGCTGGTGTTTCTAGAGAAGAACAGTGTACACAGAATCACTCCAGTCAGACAACATCACGATCTCAAGACTCTGGTCGTTCTAGTGATTCTGGTTCTATTTCACAAAGTCATAGCTCTCTTGAAAGTGGTGCATACTCAAGATTAAGGTAAGGTTGAAAACATTGGTTTTTATTAACAAATGTTAAATGTTGATCAGTAACACAAATAAATAAATATAAAGAAATAGTAAAAATGTAAATCAAAATAATTATTTTCAGGCAGTTGTTTTTCATCAAATCTGACAAGTAAACTTTGTTTGGAAATTTGAAAGTGCCTGAATAACTTTTTTTGTTGTTGAACTGCTAAAATATTAATTCTTATATTGTAATTAGATCATGAAATATGATTGACTTGTACATGTGTGTCTATGTTTTAAACTTTAACTTTTAGACTGCCAGCAGAAAGCATTTATCATATAAGTAATTTCAAGTCTCATTTCAAGAATTTTCTCAAAACAGGTGTTAGGTTTAACATAAAATGCTGGTTGTTAAATAACTGTTCCTGTATTCTAGGATTACATTTGTTCATTACTTATACTACTTTGAGCAGCTTAAAGACACAACCTTCCTCCTTGAGAACTGAGACTGAAAGAATGCCCTAGCCTTTTCATAGATTTAAATGGCTGAGAAAACCACTCTGGTGACATTCTAAGCTGATGATTAGTTATTTACGTTATATACTGTAATCAGAGTATATGAGGGACCATTTCAAAAATTGGAAAGAGTTTAAATGGACCACTGTGTTTGATTTAGTACATAAGCCATATCTCAGCAAAATAAAAAAAAAATATGGTTCTTAGTTTATATTTTAGTTTGTCAGTATTAGTAATTTGCATTCCTAATTTGTACAAAAGTATAGACTTGGTATTTTAACATCAAAAACATATAATTTTAAACTGCTGCAACCAACATACCATGTGACCCACTAAAATCTATATTTAGATGTGTTCTTTTAATATTAACTACTAAATTAAGAAATTAACTCTTATACTTTTAAAGTTTGAATTATAATCTACAACTGGATTCCAAAATTACTGATATAAATTCATAAAATAGTAGTTGCATAAAATTTTGAATCCAAGTCAACAAAAACAATGCATGGCCTTCAAACCTTGACCCATTATGAAAGGGTCAAGGAACACTGTGAAATCTATAACTCTGCAGAAATGTGTCACTTTTAAAAACTGTTTAACTAAATTTTTCTACTTTGTTGATAAATCAAAAATATAAACTAAAAAAGATAGTTCATATGCAAGATGTTAATATCTTTATAAAGTATATTATTATTATTGATCAGAAAGAAGTTTATGAATGTATTCTTTTTGCATTATAAAAATGAAAGTTTTTATTAAAACAGAATTTATAAAACTCTAAACACTCAAACTTCCAATGTTAAAAAAGAATATCTAAAGATTAACAACAAGAAAAAGAGGAGATGTATTAAAGTTTGTATTTAAATTGTGAACTTGAGAAATGTGCTTATTTTATGGAGATAATTATGTTTAAAATGATAAACTTACATTGAATTCATGCTTTAAAAAATATTGGTCGTCTTTGATTCAGGAAGTATTCCATGAAATTAATTATTTTTCTGAAGTTGTGCTTTTACAAAGATTTAAAACTTTGAAAGAAGAAGCATATGAATTTCAGAATGATCAAATGAGTTCATAGATTATATCTTGTGGAATAATAGGAGGATAATGTAAGAAATTGTGGAGAAGTCAGATACCCTGATAAATAGACTCAGGGCTATGTGGAAAGAAATGCTATTCTATGAAATATGTAGTAATATAATTTGTCAAGAGAAGACAAAAATACAAAATCCTATATGATCCAAGTGTGTTCAAAAGGTTGTACTGTTTTGTTTTGTTTTCAGTAGAGCAGTTTTTTTTTTTTAAAGTTTTCTGGTTATAGGGCTTTATATTTTTGTCTTTAATCAGTGTTTTGAGACAAGTTGTTTTCCTAACATTATCACTTTGTCAACAAAATTAAACCATAGATTTATCATTATATCATCATGAAAATCAACAATAAAGCAAACTGTGAGCAATATTTGGTGGATAACAATTGGATATTTGCAAAGCATAATAAAGCATTTAAGCATGAATCTTTCTAGTCAGTTATACCAGGTTTAAAAGTCATTCCAAGTGAAGGGAATTCATGGTAATAGGCATAATAATATAATCTGTATGTTTGGATGATTTTCAAATTAACTACATATACTTGTGATACAGTGAAAAACTCCTTACACTGTATGATAACTATGTTCAACCACACCTCCATCATTTCTTGTTTCTACATACAATGTATAGCAAATGAAGCTTGAGACACAGGTATTTGGACATGACTGTCAAATGTATTGAAGTGACATCTGTAGATGAATTGGAATGTATATTAAATTTAATAATGAAATATTTAATATATTTTGACTGATTAGTAAGTTGTAGAGTGGAAAAAGTGTGACAAGAAAGAATTTATAGCATTAATTTTTAGTGACATTGAACTATGAGATATTTCACTTGTAAAAGCAAAGGATAAGTAGATTTGCCACAAACAGCAGTGGTACACATAAACATAGATTCACTTAATAGGGTTGAATAAATATCATTTCAGGAGATCTGAAGTCTGTTTTTTTATTTTTTTCTCATTAAAATGTAATGCTTTTTTTCACTGTTAATAGTGAATGTTCACATTTGTCTAAATAAATTTTTGTAAACAGTAAAACTGCCTTTTTTCATGTGCTATGCTAGCTTAAAATTGCGTTGGAAGTTTTTAAAAATGTCATTTATCAGACACTGGTGAAAACAAACTTATGCCTACTTTTTTAAATAGGAATAATTTGGTATTGAAGTAGTTTTCTGTATTTCAAACTGTGTACTTGCTAGTCCAAACATTAGGCTAAAACACAAAGTTTAAGCATTGAGTCATTTATTTTGACAATAACTGTTTTCTTTTTCAATGAAATTTGATAGGATTATATATACAACAGGTCATACTACAAATATTAAAACATAACAAACGTTTTTTTCTTAGGACTAAGCCAGAATCTGAATGTTCGTTTGACAGTTTTGAATCTTCTTCTTCTACAAACAAAAAGTCTAATCAACAGGAGTCTTTGAGAAAACCTGGAGGAGCTTCGAATGAATTTCACCATCCATTTTCAGCATCACCAGCTCCACCTGTGAGCAACCCCATTACTAGAAAAGGGTCATTTGATTTGTCTCGAACTTCAAGTTTTAGTTCCTGTCGTGTAAAGAATGCAGATTCACCAAGAACATACTTCAAAACTGGATGTTTAGCCAAAGAACAAAGAAGTGGACAAAATGGGCAGTCTCTTTTCTTGTCTAGTCCATTAAGGAGTAATTCTGTGGAAGAAACTCCTCCTCCTCCTCAGAGGCGTCACTTTAGTGAAGACTTATCTGCTAGTCAACGGGAACGGCTTAGATTTCTTGATCATTCCTACCGTCCATTAGAATTGGGCACAGAAAAGTGTTTAATTAATGGTTTGTGTACACCTGGAGTAAATAGAAGGTACATATCACGAAGTGGATCTCACAGCACGGATAGTAATATGTCTAGTCCACATAGTCCAATTGTGCCTCATACTTCAGACTTCAGAGGAAGAACTTCAGACAGTTCTCCACAGTCTTTTGATTCTTCGGGTCAAGGGGCTGATAGTGGTTTGGTGTCCCAAGGAAGCCATATCTCTTTGGAAGGTTATCATTCAACTGTTCCTGATCAAGTATCATTGTTATGTAGCAGTAAAAACTCTAAACTTAACACTTCAACATCAGAAAAAGGTACAAAATCAACTTGTCCTCATGGAAGTAATGAAAATGCACTGGCCTGTTATTTTCAGAAAGTTGTTTTTTGTGAACCTCAGTCATCAGCTAAGAGTAAACAATCTCAAATTCCTCCATCGGAGAATGAAGAGCCCACTCCTCTCTTCAGTAACTTGGACTATTCAGGGCTGTGGGATTACAAAGATGATGGCAATTCATACTTCTTTCCTTTGCAGAATTTCCTTCTTGAAGAAGCCAAATTGTCAGGTGAGCTTTGAACTTGCATATTTAAGTAATGAACATTTTTTTTGAGAATTGATTATAATTTATGTACATTTATTTCCTGTGAGATCTTTCAATAAAGGGCAATTATCAAAATAATTCAGAACAAGGAGGATCTCATCCTTTGTACACAAAATATTTTTTTTTGTTATAATACTTTGTATTTGTATGCATAAATCTTATAAAATATAAAGATAGTGATCTGTATTTATAGTAATTAAAATACTTAAGTGACCTGTATAGAATACTCATGTGAGATGTTAGGTACATTGAGTTTTGAATGAATCAGATGGCCATGTGAGATGTCTCAGTGGCTGTAAGTTTAATCCTAAGTGGTTTGAACCTGTTCCACAATATGGAATACTTATCTAACACCTTTTGGAAAGTGGCACTAGATCTGGTGTCTCTTACTAGATAAGTCAACCATTAGGCTTAAAGTGTCTTTTGTACTAGATGTTAGATAAGGTCACACTACTGCATTCTAAGTGTCTACAAACAAATGCTCACAAAAAACCTTTACACATGGACACTACTATATGATGGATGACAGATCCATTTCCATCATATATTTTCCTTTACAAATGTGGAGGCATTGACCATACTTCCCTACTCCTAATTTCACTTTTGCATAGCTTAATAAAATTTAAGAAATTTCCTCTGTGCACACACACACACACACATACATTACTCTTTTCATTATATACTTTAATTTATTACTATATCAATTAGTGAGAGTCACATTAAATTGTGCATTTTATTTTTATAGTAACATATTAACATATAACTCAGTCTTACATTGCCAAGAAAGAAATGTAGTCAGCTCAGAGTAAGACTGGACTATTTGTGAATAAATGATGGCAGTGAGTGAAATGCGTAATCTTTTTTTGCAATTGTACACTTCAGTTAGGGCAAACTATAAATTGAGATCATATCTTTCTTGAGACATTATGCAGGTTCACAAGCTGTCATTATTTTCAACAGTGTAAGCCACTGAGATGAAGCTTGAGACTCCTTAAAATTTCTGTTTGTGTTTTGTAAGTAAATTTACTTAAACTCCATTTCCTTAAGTTTTACCCTCAGTTTATCAAGTTACAGTTTTTAACCTGATTAATGTGTTGTCTATTTGAATGGATAGGGATGTCTCATTTATTGTGAGTATACATGCAAGTTTTAATTTAGTGGACGGATCTCATATCTTTTCAGAGCAACTTAACCACTGAATGATATATTTTCAATGGCTTTTAATTCAGAAAAAATGTTACACTCAAAATTTAGATTATAACAATATATATATTTTGTAGAGTTAGTGTATGTATATATGTCTGTGTGTGTGTATATATTCCTGTCCTGCTTGCTAAGAAATGCTGTTATGCTGTATTTTGAAAACAATTCATAAAAACTGTTTTTTTTTAGCATTGATCATGCTAAGAGCTTTGTTTGTAATTTTTTATTTTTACCTTTCCTATAAAGCACTGTGATTTTGTCTGGTACTTTTTATCAATGCAGAAAGTTCTTTATATGAGAGATAAAATTGAGAGTTTGTTTTGTAACCTCTTCATAATGTTCAAACATTTAAAACAAGTTATTATAACTAAAGCATTTTCTGTTACGGTTAATTATAATTTGTTTCAGTAGCTAAAACATTTGTATCTTTCAGGATATAGTAACTTTTCAGACTCACTTTCCCAAAGTGATGAAGATTCTGATGGTGATCTTGAAGAAGATGATGGAACTTTTGCAGATGATGAAAGAATGAGTCAACAAGATTCCTCTTCAGAAGAAGGCCTAGATGAAGCTAGACTTATAACTGAGGATGACTATCGAACTTATGCTGAACCCTATTCACCTCCTTTTTATCACCAAGACCAACCTGACCGTAGACAACCAGGTAAATTTTAAAGACTACTTTGAGCTGTAAATGTTATCTCTGACAGATAGCATAGCTACCTACCACTACTGATATGGTATTTCTCTCTTCTCACAATGTTAACTATTTTTGTTCATTATATTTTCATGCATGCCACAAGCCATCTGCTCCTCTTTATTGGAATCAAGCAATTTCATTGTGACACTTGACATTGTGACATCTCCACCAATAAAAGCATAGTATATTTGTGTTGCATGTGACTTTCTCCATACACCTCTATCAAACTAGAATTTCTTGTTTGGCAGCACATTTTCTTTTTTGAGCTGATTTCAGTTTGAGATACAGTTTCTTCATAAAGTGGTTATACTTTTGTTTTCTTTAGAATTGCCTTAATTCTACATCATTGCAGTTGCCTTTCTTTTATATACCTTTTTGTTGACTCTTGAAGAATGAATTCTATAGTTAATATCACTACTTTAGGTGTCTCAACTTCAACAGGTGCTTTGTCTCAGTCCCCAGGTGCAGGCAACCAGATAAGAGATTTATCAATGCTCATTTGTAAGATTAAATATTACTTGGATCAATCTCTATCTCCATACTTTGCCTCACTTCTTCTTGAATGTTTTGAAACTGTTCAGGTAGATGAGGACTTCCATTTCTTGTTTACACCTCCTGGTTTTGCCATGCCTTCCCATACTTTTTCTGAGCATTCAGTTTGGCCATTGATGGTTTTTCAGACTTTATTTCTCAGGTATGTGTTGTTTTATCCCTTGTTCTTTTTTATTGTGACCCTTGTCCTTCCTTACCACATGAACATTCTTCCCAACCATATTTGGTTTTCCCCCTTTCTTTGACATTTAAGTCCATGCTGAACAATTCACTTCCATAGGCTTCAGATCAGTCTGCCCTCACTTATCATTCTGCAGACTGTCCTTATCTTGACCAACGACTGTTGAGTTCTGTTTTATCCTTTTGGGTGGTGGGCCCCAAATCTCCTATCAGTTTAACCTATGCCCAGTTTTACAACATACATATTACCCTTATGACTCTTTGCAGTATATTTTCACTATTCATCTCCTATTTGAGGTTCTTCAAAGAAATCCTGAGAAGTTTTTTGGGTACATCCTCTACCTAGATATTACATGCACACTTTACCACCATACCTGTCTTCACCTTTATTTGGATCAATTCTTTCTCCAAAAAATCTCTGTGGCACATGATGGTAATCTCTCATCTCTACCTTCATCTCGATCTGGATAGACTTCTACGTCCAATGAGTGGCCTTCATTGTTATATTGCCGTGGTTCCTGTTCCAGGCTCTTTATCCTGTGGCAGTTTTCTTCATCTGGTGATCTATCCCCTTCTACCCTCACCAACTGTGTTTGTCATTTGATCTAGTTGGCTGATTTCTGATTGTCACTTTTCCACTGGAATTTGTTCAATGTAACTTCTCATCAAATTCAACACCTCAGCTTTTACCTCACTCCTTGTCTTCATTGTCCATTGGAAAAATATTCTGTAATTGGGTATGTGGATCACATCTAACACATTTATCTTCTATTATTTGCATCATATCATGTTTTCATCTTCCTTGGATTTTTGCTTTCCACGTGTGACTTTTTGTCAGGCTTTTGTATGAATCTTAAACTGGTTAAGTGTATATTAATGTTTTATTTTAGTTCAGGGGCCTGTCTTTCATACATTCATTACATGAGTCCTTCTCTTTGATGAGTGATGTCTGTCTGGGTATTCTACAGTTCAAAATCTACAATTCTTGGTGTGGATTCCTGTACATGGTGAGGGGACCTCCCAGGGAAATTCTGTTCTTTCAGTTTCCCTCCTCTGGGATCTAAACATCTACCCACGTGTTTTCCATGCGTGGTGATTCATGAAGGGGAGGAGAGAATCCTGGTGGTTGAGGGGGTCCAACATGAACACTGCACTTTGGCCTTAAATTCCTATAGATGGGCAGCATTGGGATGAACCCCCTTGGGTCAGTCAACTGGTCTACTTGAGCTAGGGTCAACCAAGTACCAGTGTTTGATGTTCTCAACAGGTGTTGTGGACATTGTATTTAATGCTGGTGTTTGGATATAGTGCTCACAAAACCCTCCACTACTACAGTGGGAGTGCAGACAGATCTCTCTGTACCTCCAAAAAAATAATTCTCAAACCAAATGAAAAATCTATTGACCTCCATCCTTAAAAAGTTGAATCAAATTCAACACCCATCTCTGTCCCTGACATACATTCCAGCAAACCTGAAGATCCACTTCCTTTGTTTCTGGGTACGGACATTTTCTCAGATACATCTTCTCCTCCCACTCCAAGATGCAAAATGATCATTCATTCATGTCCTCAGTCATTGAAATTCTTTTCCAACAGCAAAGACCTGCCCAATCGACCCAGAGCAGGATCCATGGAGGTTGACAGACCTCTCTCGAATAAAGACAATAGAGAAAAAAGACATGGTCATAAACAAAAGAGCTGTCTACCCAATTCACCAACACATAAATAAAAATGGCCACCTTGATACAATGGAACTATTGAGGTTTACGTTCTAATCTTGATGACATCAAAGCACTGATTGCTTCCTACCATTCTGTATGTCTTTCCTTACAGGAAACATTTCTGAAACCTGCCAATACAGTCACCTTTAGGCAGTTTTCTTTGTAAAGAAATGACAGGCTGTGTGATGGACGAGTGCATGGAGGGGTGGCATTGTTGGTTGATCAGCATGTGCCCACCCTGTTTTTGCCATTCAACACACCCTTGGAGCCTGTAGCCATCTGTGTTTCCTTGGGTCATACCATCACTGTAGAGAGATCTAACTGTTGCCTGGAGAAATATATGATCAATCAGACCTTGATGTTCTCATTGAACAGTTGCCATCTCCCTTTTTAATCCTGGGGAACTTTAATAGACATCATCCTTTCTGGGGAAATGCTAATAATGATGGGAGGGGTCGCTTCGTAGAGCGTTTGCTCTCTGATTACAAATTTCTCTTTTCAGTAGTGGTTCTTACACTTATTTCCATGCACCTAGTCAGTCCTTTACTGCTACTGATCTCTCAATTTGATCCCTTTCGCTATTCTTCCACTTTTCATGGAGGGTTGACAATAATCCATGAGGCAGTGATCACTTTCCTATAATTTTGAGAAAGACTGACCATTGTCGATGCCACTCAACAAGTGTGCCCGAGTGGAAGCTGGATCAAGCAAACTGGCCCTCCTTCACTGCTCTCGCAGAACTTGATTCTGCCATTGTCTGTAAGCTATCAATAGAAGACTGTGTGGCAGCAGTAACTGACTGTACTATACAGGCAGCTGCTCAATGTATTCCTAAAACCTCAACACATTTTCCACGATATCCTCGTTCATGGTGGAATCCTGCTTGCCACATGGCACGGAAGGCTCAAAAATGAGCCCTGGGATACTTCTTGTAGGTATCCCACACTCTCACTCCGCATTGTTTTCCAGCATGCCCGTGCACATGCTCGGCAGGTAAATGTCAAAGCCAGAAGGACTCTTGGATTAAATTCACAACCAGCATATCTTCTACCACCAGTTCCAAAGCCATATGGGACAAGATTCAAAAGGTCAGTGAGCAATACAATTCTGTCCCCTCTTGATCTTGCTCTCTGATGGCCAGGAAGTAGTTGATACCTGGAACATTGCAGATACTTTAGGTGAAAGCTTTTTCCAGGTATCTAGTAATTCTGCTTTATCCTTCACCTTTTTAGCCATCAAGACTCGAGCAGAGTGATCACCTCTTTCCTTTCAAGCTATGTCTATAATTGTCCCTTTACACTGGTGGAACTCAAACTGGCCCTTCATTGGTCTGGCAGTACATCGGTTAGACCTGATGATGTACACTATGAAATACTGCACCATCTATCTCCTGCTTCTCTTGCTGTTCTTCTGATTGTTTTTAACTGGATCTGGCAGGAGAATGTTTTTCCTGATGTCTGGCACCAGGCTATTGTCCTACCTTTCTCTAAGCCTGGGAAGGATTCCTTCAAACTACCATCAAGTTTCTTTGATGAGCTGTCTCTGTAAGACCTTAGAGAGGATGGTTAATGCTTGTCTTGTTTGGTTCCTCAAATCAAACATCTTCCTCTTGCCCGCCCAGTGTGGGTTCCCATGACAGAGTTCCACCATGGACCATCTGATTCGACTTGAAACATCAGTCAGAGAAGCCTTTCTAAAACAACAACATCTTGTATTGTCATTCTTTGACATTGAGAAGGCTTATGATACAACATAGAGTATAGCATTTTGCGAGACCTACATATATGTATGGGTAACATGGCCATTTTCCCATTTTTATTAAAAAAATTTTAATGGACAGGCAATTCCAAGCTCATGTGGGTTCGACACTTTCCTGTTATTTTCTACAGGAACTTGGAGTCCCTCATGGCTGTGTTTTGAGTGTCACACTTTTCAGTATAAAGATTAATGCCATCACTGAACAACTCCCTTTTACTATTCAGTGATGTTGAGAAAACCCACTTGTAGAGAAATATATATGTGAAAACGGCTCATTTGGGTTGAGAAAATTTTTTACGTAGAGGAGTGAACAACGTTTCAACCTTCTTCTGTCATCGTCGTGAACCTGACGATGACCGAAGAAGGTCAAAACGTTGTTTACTCCTCTACGTAAAAAATTTTCTCAACCCAAACAAGCTGTTTTTACATATATGAACTCTCTTTTACTGTTGCAAATGGGCTCTATGTTGATCACTTTCACATCTCATGTCAGTCATCGAACAAGTTATATCAAGTGGCAGCTGCAGCCTGCCCTCACTCATTTATTGAAGTGGACCACAGCAGAGGGCTTTAACTTCTTTCTCTCTCTAAAACCATTTGCATGCACTTTTGCCACCAGCAGGGTATTCATCGTGATCCTGAACTCCATATCGGTGAAGTTGTGCTGCCTGTGGTTTGTGAGACAACGTTGTTGGGCTTATTTTTGACTGTAAGTTGACCTTTATTCTATACATCAACAAGCTATGGGTTAAAGGTACAAGAGCACTGAATCTTCTCTGTGTCCTCTCTTCCACCGCTTGGGGAGTGGATTGATGTTGAATGCTAAAGATATATTGTGCTTTTATTCAGTCAAAACTAGACTCTGGATCACTGGTCTGTGGCTCTGCCAGGATGTTGGCCTTAAAGATGCTGGGCCCCATTCATCATCAAAGCTCTGCACCGGGGCTTTCTGCACTTCTCCAGTTCAGAGCTTATACATAGTCTCATGAACCTTTTTTGTACCTCTGTCATTTACAACTGTCTTTACTATGTGCTTCGAAACTTCGTTCCTTACCAAAGCATCCCACCTGAGGTTGTGTTTTCCTTCTTCAGTGGGCCATGCTTTTTCCGAACAGATGATCTGCCATTGCTCGTTTTGGCCTTCGTATCCAGGCACAGTTGGATAAACTGGGTCTGTCCTTGGATAAAATTGCTGTATCCACTGGTCACCCCATTCCACCATAGGTTATTACAATCCCCAAATCTGACCTATCTTTAAGTCATCTGAGAAAAGCAGACACTCCTATTTGGAAATACTGTCTCTTATTTGCTGAACATATCTCGAACCATCCTTCCATTCTTATTTATACAGATGGTTTGAAATCAGGTGACTGTGTGGGCTCTGTCATAGTTAGTTGTGGTTTGGTGGTTGCACACAGAATCCCATCTACAGCTTCTGTGTTCACTGCTGAACTGTGTGCCATTTTTCTTGCCCTGGATCACATAGAAGCTAAGCAGTTTTCAAATTGCACTATTTATACTGACTCGCTTAGTTCTCTAATGGCCCTGGAATTGCTTCACGTTAGTTCACACCCTGTGCTCGCTGATATTCAAAACTGGCTTGCCCATTTCTTTTTAATGTCTACTTCTATCCAGTTTTTCTGGATACTGGGATATGTTGGTATTCTTGGGTTCGAGCTCACTGACATCGCAGTTAAATCTGCCTGCTCTGGCACTATCATTGCTGTACCTGTTTCATACATGGACTACAGTCCTGTATTCGGGGTTTGGCTCCATGTCAGTTGGCAGTCAACTTGGAGTGAGCTATATGAAAACGAGCTTTTCTAAATAATACCCTCTATTGGACTTTGGCTGTCTTGCTTTTGTAAGGATTGGAAAGAGGAACTTGATCCAACTAGACTACACATTGGTCACAGTTTTTTAGCTCATTGTTTTCTTTTATCTTGAATTGATGCACAAATGTAATGTCTGTGTAACACTCAGGTCACAATAAGCCACATCTTACTATCTTGCTGTCGTTATGACTCTCAACGACAGCACCATTTTAAACATGTTCTGTCCCAAGGTTTATTTATAATGTTAGACAGTGTTATTGGCAGTGGTGACACTGTCCACCTCAGAAATGTTTTAAGTTTTTTAAAGGCCAATAATCTTTTTATTGCTATTTAAGTTTTTTTAATTTATACATTAGATTGTTTTTAATGTAATTCACTTTTAAGAATCAAAGTACAGTGATACCTCGGTTCTCGAACTTAATTCGTTCCAGAAGGCTGTTTGAAAACTGATTTGTTCGAAAACCGAATAAATTTTTTTCCACAAGAAATACTGTAAATTAAATTAATCCATTACAGACCTCAAAAATTATGCATTATGAAACATTTTAAGTAAAAATATTGCTTATTTATACCTCTGTAATAATACTTACATGCATAAAATCAACCACAAAAACTATTAACACAATAAAAAAACAATAAATGAAAATTTAACTGCACTTTACCTGTGCTGAGGAGAGCTGATGGCGTAAGTGAAAGGTGGTGAGGAACGTGGAGAGTAGGAAGGTTATTATTGTTTGGAATGGGAGTCACCTTCCATAAAAACGTCAGATAACTCTCCTCCTGGGGTTCTTTCTCTTTTCTATCTCTTTGCACTGCTACAACCTGCTTGAGACTCACTGGACCTATTTCTCACTAAAAACTTGTCTAATGAGGTTTGTTTCTGCCTGAATTTTAAAATGTTTTTGAAGCAAGACATGGCATTGTCATTGAAAAGATTTATGCTGTGGTTTGCTACAGCTTTGTCACGGTGAAATTTTTCCACATAACTTTGTAACTCCCCATTTTCCACACATCCTCCTTTCCCTCCTCCTCATCTGAAGACACTTTCTCAGTTGCTTTCTGTTGTTGCTCCTTCTGAAGGTCTTGGAGTTCTTCTGTGATGAGCTCAGTGTTGTGGTCTTCCACCAACTCCTCCACATCATCACCACTCACATTCAAGCCCATACATTTGCCTAGTGAGACAATATCCTCGACAACAGGCTCAGCCTCAAAGCCTTCAAAGTCTATCTGCTACTGAGTCTGGCCACAATTTCTTCCATGCTGAGTTCATGGTCCTCAAATACACTTCCCTCCAGGCTTTGTCTATGATCCTCAAGCAATGGAGGATATTAAAGTGATTTTTCCAGAACTCTCTGAGGGTTAACTCTGTGTCAGAGGTCACTTCAAAGCACCTTTGAAAGAGTGCTTTGGTGTAGAGTTTCTTAAAGTTTGATATGACCTGCTGGTCCATGGGCTGAATGAGAGGAGTTGTGTTAGGGGGCAAGAACTTCACTGTAACAAAACTGTACTCCTCCACCAACCCGTCTTCCAAGCCTGGTTGGTGAGCAGATGCATTGTCCGTCACAAGAAGGACCTTGAGTGGCAACTGTTTTTCCATGAGGTAATTCTTTACACTTGGGGCAAACACTTCATGGACCCACTCCATAAACAATTGCCTGGTTACCCATGCTTTACTTATTAGCCCTCCATATGACATTTAGTTTACTTTTCAGGACATTATTTTTCTTAAAAATCCTTGGGTTCTCAGAATGGTACAAAAGCAAAGGCTTATGTTTCAAGTCCCCACTTGCATTACTACATAACAGTAGAGTTAGCCTGTCCTTCATTGGCTTGTGTCCTAGCAGTGATTTCTCATCCTTGGTGATGTAGGTCCTCTTTGGCATTTTCTTCCAAAAGAGGCCTATCTCATCACAGTTGAACACTTGTTGGGGAATAAAACCATCAGCTTCAACATAGCCCTTAAATTCTCTAACAAATTTATCAGCAGCGTCTTTGTTAGAACTGACACCCTCTCCATGTCTCACTACACTATGTATGCCACTTCCTAAATTTTTTAAACCACCTCCAACTAGCCTTAAAGGCATCACTTGTATCAGCACTCATTCCAGGGGTGTTTTTCAGGAGGTCAGCATGCAACTGCTTTGGTTTCTCACAAATGATCGTCTCAGAAATGCTGTCACCAGCTAACTGTTTTTCATTTACCCAAATCAACAACAGTTTTTCTACCTGTTCCATTGTTTGTGATCTTTGTTTCATAAGCTCTGTCACTCCTTTTGCAACATCAGCTCCTTTGATGACCACTTTATTTTTCAGTACGGTGCAGACTGTAGACTTCGCCATACCAAACTGTGTAGCAAGGTCAGATATGCGAACATCACTCTCATACTTCACTATGAGATCTTTTTTCATCTATTGTGGCTCTAACAACTTTTCTTTTTGGTTTGCTGCTTTCATTATCCTTAAATAAGCCTCATGGTGGCTTATTTAATCAGAATATTTAGAAAAACAACAACAACAACAACAAAAAGAAAAATGAGAACGTTCACAGCAGGTTTTAGCAGGCTTGTGGACTGCTGTGGACTGAGCGACAGGTGTGGGTAAAATGTTTTGGGCAAGCTTGGTGTGGGCTGAAAATGGTTGAAGAGTCATTCAGGTCATCAGTCGGGTTATTTTGGGGGTTCGGGCCATGACAGCTTGGTTTGGGAGCCAAGTTTATGTTTGACAACCAAGACATGTTTTTCTCAAACAATATGTTCGAAAACCGAATCGTTCAAGAAGGGAGTTGTTTGAGAACCGAGGTACCACTGTAAATTTAGTTCTATTTAAATTAGAAAATAGCTGTAACATCAAATAACTTGAAACCAGGACTGGAAAGGCCAACTTCAGGTGATTAATGCTGCTGTTTGAACTACCTGTTAGTCATCCTGGGAGAGTTATAATTAAAATTTTGCTACAAGTCTTTTTAAACTTTTATTACTTTACTTTCTGAAAGTGGCCGTAATGTCAAATAACTCAAAACCAGGACTGGAAAGGCCATTTTCATGTGACTAATGGTGGTTTTTGAACTTACCTGTCAGTCTTCCTTGTGAGTTATGATAATTACAGTTATGCTACAGAAAGTCCTTTACAACTTGTATTACTGAACGTTTTCTCTTATTACTGTAGACTAGATGTAAAAATTGGATTTAATTCAATTTTTGTTTTTAATTCAAAAATTAAACTTTGTTTTGTTTTACCTTAATTTCCTTTTATGAATTTTACTAATTTTACTTTAATTTTAATTTTTTACCAGATGTTTGATGCAGATAGCCTAGTTGCTTTGGGCCATAAAACACCAAACCAACCAACCAAACAAACAAAATCTACATTGTACTGCCATGTTGATTTGTGCTTTCCATTCTATGGCTTTGTGGTGCTCACTGTTGAGATGTGGTGTTTCACAAGATTGTGTAAATGTGAATAAACTCATGACATTTGCTTCATAAACTAACCCATTACAGATTGTACTACCCATGGACTTTATGGGTAAAGCAGAAGGGGATAGCTATCCATCTTTATTGCACATTAATTAAATAAATCAGGATGGTCAGCTTTTCAAAATAGGGTTTTGTGTTCACCCATTGCACTTTCTCAGGTTATGATGTTTTTCCAGAATTTTGTGCTTATTTTAACTCTCCTTTCTTCAAGTGAAAAATGAGAGTCCTTACCAATTCCAAGTCATTGGGGTGGTAGACTAGGGAAGCACCCTGCTAAATGTATTCCACATTAAGACAACACCACTCAGTACAGAGTGGGGCAGTAGTGTTCTGTTGGTATACTGTTCTCCAATATGCATTAGACAATTACTGTGGAGTAGGATGTCAAACTGTAGTTCACTGCCTTTGATTGAGAGCTTTCAGCCTACCCCTGCAGAGATGTTGGTACCCTGCAGCTGGGTTTTTGATGTAGAGTTAACCAATCAACATAAACCCTCAAGCACATTAAAGGTTGTTTGTTTTCCTCCCTTGATTATGCTTCACCTTTGTTATGAGTCACAAGAGGGGTAAGGGTATTTATTCCAGTATATTCTTTTGTTATCTCTCATGTATTTTTTTCATGGATGTTATTGCTTATTGAATGGTTATGGTTGGTTTTCACAGTGAGGGAATGGATTTTGTTTATATGGACATCCTTTTGATACTGTTTGTTGGGTTCTTGAATCAAGATTTTATTCAAATAACACATATCATGCCCTGGGTTTGAGGTGGTTCTAGATTCCCTCCAGTCTGTGATGCTTGAGGTGAAGATGTTATGATTCTTATCGTACCCCCGTGTGATGTTGATTCCTGGTAGCATGGGTTTTGTATGTAGTTAACTTAATGAGTATGGTCTGTCGCACACCCTCGGCACTTTACACTGTGAAGTTCATTCTTTGTTTACCCACTGTTCTGCTTCATGGGGTTGACTTCCATATGTCTAGTTAAGGATTCAGATATTTCTCCTACTTCAGTTCACTCTCACTTGGATGTGCCTCTATTCTTTCTCTTCCTTTTTTCTCTACTCTTTATGGATGGGCAAACAGTAAAACTGGTCAGAAGTGGTGATGTTCCTCTCTTCAGATCTTCTGATCTGACTCTCTCATATGTGGAGGTATCCTCTGGATGCTTTCAGGAACTGTGTGTGTTCTTCCCTCTCAATGGTCCCTTCTCTCAATCACTGTGGGGTTTTAGCCAATCTTTTAAGAAGAGGGAAGTAGTATATGGGAAGTTATAATTTTCTTCCTATGGTGAATATGTTTTTCTGAAAGGTGCTTCCCTTCTCTCACACTTCCCACTCTTTCTCCCCATAGTCTTCCAGTGCTTCAGTCTTGCCATATTTTGAAGTGATAGTTTGGTAGAGAGTCATTGTAGGTCACATGAATATACTAAGCTCCTATTGCTCTAAACAATGTTCCCAACTTTAGACCTATTATGTGTTGCACCAGCCTAAGATGTAATCATCATTAGACTGTAACTTTCCACCAGGAGGAAGATGACACATCCTTCATAGGCAGTAATCTCCATGTACTCTGCAATTTTAATAAAGGTCATCCTGTCCTTTGCAGTGCTTGTCTTCAGATGTTTCTCTTAGGATGTAATCTGAATTCTTTTTGTATTATGTTACACTTTTGTCATTCTTCTTTCTTTAAATTTCTTTATTATGGACAAGAACAATACTATATTTTAAACTTTCAGCTACAATTTTGCTTTATATATCTTCAGTTTGATTAATTTTTAAGTAAATTTGTACCTTTGGGATATATACCACATTGTTTGTTCTGTAATTTGACCTAACACATTGGTCTTATCCTGTACTTTGCATAATTGTCATTGGGGTTATGCATCATTGACATACTTGGTTCATTTTATTCATCAAAAATAACAATAAAGTAAATATATTTAAAAATAAATCTTGAATTTTATAACATTCCTTATTCAAAAAAAGAAAAAAGAAACCACATCAAAATCAGTTTTGTGAATTAAGTGGATTATGCATCCATATTTCCCCATTTCTGCTGTCTTCCAAGGTTCTTGGCACTTTTTCATATGTATCAACCAATACTGTAATCTAGGATTCCTGACATCTTGCTTCTGTTACTTCATGTGAGCCTGCCTCATCTGGTAATGTGTTACACCACTGTTATTTCTACTGCTATTTGTACTTTTTCTTCTTTTTTTGGACATGATTAAGGTGGTACCACCTTTATTGTTCATTGCTTGGATTCTACAGGTACATGTCTATTGTAATTTCTTTCTTGAGTTATTTTTTGTCAAATCTTATGCTTTCTTGTTGACTGAGTCTCCATCACTTGAATATTTTCTTTCAGGTTAGGGATATCCTCCTTTTCACTTTTTCTTTCTGTACATCTCTTTACCATCTCTTTCTTAACTTCATTATTCTCATGATTTCACATCTTTTAGGGGCTTTGTATCAGGATTGTGTCAACTTTACTGGGCAACATGCACATACCTGTTTTTCACTTTGCTGTAGATTTTCTTCCATTTAACTAATCTTTTTTATTTCTGTGATGTATTTCATCAGTTTGGTTTATTTTCTGACTTTTACCTTCCTTATTCTTCTCTCTAGATCCTCTGTCTTGCATCATTTCTTTATGATGCAGTTTTATTAAGATGTTTCTTCTACTTTGGCACTTTGAGCAAGTGCAACTTAATAACAGCTATGCCTTCTCACTTTGGTTTCTTGGCTTTGTAAACAGGTGGCCTTAATAAGTTTTTCCTTATATGACCTTGTGGGGTAACCCCTTTCTTTGTTCTTTGTTCTCTTGTTACTGTTCAAGGTCTCCCACCTCTTTGCTACAACTCAGTGAGTTCCTCAGGCACATTTTCAGTATTTTTTTTTTACTTCTATTCACATGTTTTGAATGCCATGGGATGATTCCTTTACTCCTATCTAGTATTTTATTCCTGATCTTTTGACATTCCTATGAATACAGGGTTGTTGGTGGCATTCATCAATCTTTATTATTTGATGCAACTCTGGCCTTTTATTGTTTCCTGATGGTTGGTTCCCACTCTGCTGGTGGCTCAGTATGAGATCTCAAACATGTTCTCGACACCAAAGATAATCTTTCTATCTTTTGCTGCTTTAATTTGTATCCCCAGTGGTTGAACATTCAGTTTTCATACCTTCCCTTCAAGTTGGCTCTAATTCAGTTCTTTTCTTTTTTGGGTCTGGTGTGTTTCTGGTTAGCAATTACATTCTTGAAGCCCATGTTCCATTCTTTTTTTAATGTTTTGTTACAACTTGCCCTGTTCAATGTGACATTCTTTGTTGCAACCTCCCTTCTCTTGAAGGATTTGTCTTGCTTGGGGTGGCAGAATTAATTTTTCAATTCAGTCTTAGTTCCCACTTTTTATCTTATTTACTTAAGAGTCTTTCTCACTTTGTATGCACGGCAGACCTAATCCACATTATTATGCACTAGAGGCTTGGAGGTTTGAATTTCAAGGCTCTCATCTCATTTCCTGCATGAAGAGTTTTGTCTCTCTTGGAATCTTTCTTGAGCCCCTTGTTTCTCTTGAAGGTACCCATAAATGGGTCCTTCAGTAGTTTCTAATTTATTACTTTGGGTGTATCTAGATATAAACTGTCTTCTTTCCTCTCTTGTGACTGGTTAATTCAATTCTACATGATTCTGGACATTTCTGTTGCCCCAGACTTGCTTCTGTTTTGATCCCCTCTTTTCTCCACAATATGTCTATAGGGTTGTTTGCTCATGCCTGGAATTCCATATTTATGGTGAGTTCATCACAGATAACACAATGTGTTGTTTTGAGCTTTATACCAACCCACCCTATAGATACCTTTTTTTCACCACTTCCCCTGTGGTTAGATTTACTTCCGGAGGCCTGATCCATTTGTGGCATCTGTTCTTCTGAGGAGAGATTTCTCTATTTCTATATCATTGTGATCTTGGAAGTTCTTCAGGCTTTCTCACTTTTGTCTGTCTGGTCTTCTTATAATGATACATTATGACTCTTTTACTATTGTTTCTTCCATTTTCTAGGATATACTTACTTCAGGGACTGTTTTCTGTATTCTGGATTTTCTCTTTTGGATGCATAACTAACACATTCTGTGGTCAGCCTGTCATGTCTTTGAAGCTCAGGTATTTTTTAAATCTGATCTCACCTGAGCCTGGAATTTTCTTTCATAGTAGTTTATCCATCCCTTTGTCATTTTCTTCCAATCTACCCTTCACTTCTCCATTGTGGGAGCTATACTCTCACTTTTGTCAGTCTCCTCCCATACTCTTTACTACAAGGACAAATTAATCTTCTTTGATCACATCTCTCTCCATTACATTTGGATGGCTTAGTAAGATGATTGGATGTTTTCCCATTCATTCTTCTTTCCCTGTATTATCATTTTGACACAGACTATCTCATTTTTTTTCTGTATAGCCTTTTCACAGTGTCTCTTATACTGTCCATCTTTAAGGCTTTTTTCACTGTGGGACTTTCTTTCCTCTGTTAATTTGACTACTTCTATTTTGCCTGGTTTTGTTATACTTTAAATTATTCTTTTATTGGTGATTACCCCTTATGTGTTTTCACATCTGTGTCTATCTTCTTGTCTTTAACCATCTACACCTGCTCTTTGAGACCTCAAACACAGGGATGTAGATAACCCTAACACATTAATTGTCACATTCTTTATATCACAGGAGGTTTCACCTACCCTGGCATTCATCTCCTTTTAGTCACCACTAAAATAATATTATGAGATTATCCTAGACATGGTATACTTAAAATAGTGTAAAGATCCCTGAGTGTATTATTGAGTTACAGCATTCTGGAAATAATGCTGTATTTTCTATCTTAATGGAATTCTGTGTGGAAGGACCATATGAATTTCATCATAATAATACAGTATCCCTTAGCATTACGTATGGCATGTTCATCAGTAGTTTAGGTAGATGCAGATGAATCACTCTGACCCTTTGAGGGACAAAGGATGGATTCTGAAATTTCACTAATTGGGGACATACTTGCAAGAGGAGTGTTATTATATTTTATCGAATGTGTACTAATGATTGTTGAAAAATGTTAATAATATTGTGGTTAATTCTTAAATGTGGTAACTAATTATTAGAATGTGCTCTTTTAGGCTAAATAAAATGTTTTCTTTAAAGGTGGAATTTCACATGGTTATATGGATATGTATTAATTTGTATTTTACTAGAAATATGGCAATATCCAGTATTATTGATTAAGAGTTGTTTATTGCTTTTTTATTTTATTTTTCACCATGTATGCTTAATTTTTCTTTTAGAAACATATTAATTGAGAATAACGTTACAAATTGCTATATTAAAACACATTTACAATTTCCATTAATTTTATTTTGTTTAGTTACTACTCAACCTCCATCATGGCCAGAGGAAAGTGATAAACAAAGTAGCAGGATATATTCCTCAATTTCTCCTACTCGTTCAGATAGCCAACATGCCTTATCAGGGTTGAAGTTTAATTTAGGCTACCAAAAGTCTTCACGTTCTCCTCCTCTTTACTCTCCTGTTCTGGAAAAATCTCAAGTAGGTTTTAAAGACTGATTTAATAAAAAATCAATTGGCACTCATGTTTGATTAGATGTAGATTGAATGAGAGAATGGAAGTGAATTGATCTCTTCACTATGAAAACTATATATTATTTTAGAAAATCTGAAATTAAGACCATTACTGTTTTTAATCATTTTATTTCAGGTAGGCTGCTTCAAATGATAATTCACTAGAAAATCATAGGATTAACATTTAAACATATGGATAAAACACCCCTAATTAACTTATTATTTAAGCTGCTATGCCAATCGTAACTGGGGAATTGAAGTTAAACTAATTAATACTAAACTACCAACTGTGAGATACAACATTAAAAGCACTTTGTGAACAAGTTAATTTACATTGAAGTTTTGCAACTATTTTAGACCTGTTTAGTATGTTTTGTGGAAATGTTGAATTATGTGTCTTATTTCTTAGGAAATCTAGATAAATATATTTTTTAACGTTTTACTTTTTTGTTTTCATGAGAACTTTAATGAAACAAGATTGAACAAGAGAACCATAGAATGTATCTTATGAGCAACAAAGTTTGAACAGTGGTTGCCTGTCTCATTTTTCATTTTGAATTAATCTTTAATTCATGTACTGTCATAATGTATCAGGTCATCCCTTATGTAATGTTCAATTTTAGGTTCAGAAAAAGAGAAAGGATTTCAAATGCTTTTAATGTAATTTAATCAATAATGTATGTTCCATTATTATTAATTACTTCTTGCCAACAATTCACAAGCTTCTGAATGGTACATTATAAAATTCTTAGGGTTTGGAGGTAAAGAATGTAAAGAGGGTAATTTTGACATCTTCATGTGTTCCAAGCTCTTTTGTATCAAGATACGAGGTCTATTCAAAAAATACACGGACTGTTTGAATTGCGCGGCTCCAGTTGGTTCCAGGGGAATCCGCTTGGTGTTGCTAGGTTCGCACAGCTCAGCTGATTAAGACGCCATTTCCCGATTGCAGATATCTTCATTTGTGTATTAGCTACGCAGTTTTAAGTGAAGTGCAATTTTTTCGTTTGGTGGGTTTCAGAATGAATGACCTGAAGGAGCAAGGACTTGCTCTGAAATTTTGTGTTAAACTTGGAAAATCTGCGACTGAAACTTTTGCTATGCTTAACACGGCTTACGGTGATGTTGCTATGAAGCGTACGGCATGTTTCAAGTGGCATGAACGTTTTAAGGATGGTCGACAGTCCATTGAAGATGATGAGCGTCCTGGACGTCCTTCCACGTCAACTGACGACCCACACGTCGACAAAACCAACACCCTGGTGCGGGTAACTCGACGTCTGACTGTCAGGGAGCTTGCTGAAGAGTGTGGGATATCAGTTGGATCTTGTTACAAGATTTTGATCGAAAAATTGCTGCGAAATTTGTGCCTCAGAACTCGTGAGTTTTTTGGCCAAACACTCGATCACTGTTCTTTCCCACCCCCCTTACTCACCTGACCTTGCTCCTTGCAATTTTTTCTTTTTCTCCAAACTCAAAAGACCCTTGAAAGGAAGAAGATTTGAGACGATTCCCGAGATTAAGGCAAATGGAACGAAGGAGCTGGAGGACATTACAAAAGAAGCGTACCAGGACTGTTTCAACAAGTGGAAACACCATTGGGATAAATGTGTGCATTGGGGAGGAGAGTACTTTGAAGGGGTCCCAGACCTGTAACTTCTAAATAAAGTACATTTTGTTTTATGACGTCAGTCCGAATATTTTTTGAACAGCCCTCATATTTCTGCAAACTTTGGAATAGATGTTAATCAGATGGGGCAAAGTCTGTAGAATAAGGAGGATGTGGAAGGTTTTTCCAGTCTAGCTTTTCAGTCTTTTCAGGTGTGATCCTTCCTGTATGGGGTCGTGTGTATTATCCTGGTGTAACACAATACCTTTATGATTGATCAAAGCAGGCCTCTTTCCTTTCAGTGCAACATTCAAGTGCTGTAACTGTTGACAATAGAAGTCTGATGTAATCATTACATTGAGTGGCAGCAACTCAAAGTGGATCACACCAACAATATCCCACCAAAATGCTTAACAAGTCTTTTCCAGGGTGGAGGTCCATTCTGGGCTGTGCTTTAGCCAGATTACCTGCACTGAGCCATTGTCTGCAGCATTTGACATTTTTATAATATATTCATTTTTCATCTCCAATCAGTAACCTGTCCAAAGAAGGTGAGTTACATTCATGAGAGTTGCTTTAAGGTTGGCTTCTGTCAAATCATGGGGGACCCATTTTCCAAGTTTTGACACCTTTCCAAGCTGTTGCAGATGATGGTGAACTCTTGAATGGGTTGAATTAAGCTTCTGTGCTAGTTCTTCAACTGTTACAGCACAATCTTCATCAGGTGCAGCTAGCAGCAAGTCATCATTAAACTTAACAGGATGACCTGAATGTGGTGCATCACTTAAGCTGTCGTCACCTGATCTGAACTTCTGAAATCACCTTTTACATTTTCTTTCATTGAGAGACTCTGTACTGTAAACATCTTGAATGTTTCATGTAGTTTCTGCTACAGTGTTGCCCTTTTTTTAAACTCATAAAGCATTGTATGCCCAATTTGCTCCTCGAACGCATTCATCTTCATAAAGGTTTATTTGATTAACGATCTGAAAAAGTGGAGTTGAGTTAGTTTCTTTTATTTGTCTGAACATCTTTATGCACGTCCTACTACATATTTTAGTCATTAAAGCCTGCTACAAAGACAAAAATGAAGAATTTTCTGTATTAAATTTGTGGACATTACTTATGGTATGACCTGATAGTTAGCACTAATACATTATTTCTTCTGATATTGAATTTATTAATGAGGGTTAAGTCATCTAGAAATCTTTAAACAATGCTTTATGAATTTTATATGTAAGTGTTCTTTTACTTGGGTTTTCTTCTTCCTAGTAAATATCTCATTGGTTTGTGTGTTTTTAGAAGGAAATAATGTTTGGGGGAGGACACAGTCCACTAAGTCAAGCATCCTTATTGACTGATAAAAGAATTCCTGCAGCCAGATTGACCAGATCACTCAATAGACAGGTTAAATTGCTGTTGCTTTTATGTTGTTCAATAATATAGTCTCAAAAAGAAAAAAGAAAAAAGGATTGCAATCTGTTCTCTTGGTAAAATTTCCAAATTCTAATCCATGAGATAGATGGTTATTCAAAGACTCTTTGTATTGCAAAATATATTTCATGTATAAGAGACTTATCTGATGTGTCTTCATTCTGAATTCAAATTTAAACCATGAAGTTGAAACATTGTTCTATACTTCATTTTAATAAAAGGTTTAACATCCATACCAACAGTCTTGAGATACATTTTTACTTCAAGTGGGTTTCTAGTCATCATGCATGAAATATTCTGTTTCTTATATTATTTCATTTTAAAGCATTCATAAGTATTTGTTCATTTTTTATTTCACATTCAGAATAATAATGTATTTGACAGAGTGTGTTTTCTTACAGTGTTATGTTAGAGATCATCTGAAGATATCCAAATTTTAATTCAGTTTATCACATTTTTAAAGAATATTCTTTAAATAATTCACTTATTTATATTTTGTGCTAAGTTTTCTGCTTTTCTGCATCTGTTCAGAGAACTATTAACAGTATTGTTACTTGTTGGTTATTTTACTTTTAACAAGACCGTAATATGCGTATGCTATTTGTGTAAATATTTCTTTAACAATTTTGTTGAGAGAAATTGTTGTTATAAAAATAATGGTTGGTCTTTACTTCCTTTTTCATGATAACATCATTAACCAGATTATTTTACTCTATTTCAAGGAAAATGTTTTATCACTTAACTCCAGTAAGTCATATTTTTGCATTTGTGAATAGGCAAAAAAGTCTAGTGGTACAAATATTTCTTAAATCCTCAAGTGAGACATCTACTGGAACATATTGGTAATTTTAAAAAAAAAATTAATAAACAAAAAAGTGGATTTCTGTAGTTATGTTTCTATTTATATTCAACTAATCGTAAAAGCTTTAAATAATAAGTATTAGAATGGTAGCCCGTTTATTTCATTTACTTTAAGTCTAAATAAAAAATCTTGCACATATAAAAACAAGCATAAGAAAGGTATTCTATTAATTACATTTACTTGAGACAGTTTTACTGTTGTTTATTGTTCTTTTATAATGTTATATTTCAAGTTTTTTGTCATCTAATTTTTTGGAAAAAGAAGAGTATTACTGTTTAAATCAGGGGTTCTTAACCAGGGGTGCCCGCACCCCTAGGGGGTGCGAGGATGCCCATGAATAATTAAAGCAAATTTATATTTTTACATAAGAGTATGCTTTATATTTTTACCTTTTTTTATATTTAAGTTTCCAGGGGGTGCGAGAAATGATTACTGATTTGAAAGGGGTGCAAACACTGAAAAAGGTTAAGAACCACTGGTTTAAATGGAGCAACTTTTACCATGTCTTGCAATAAATCAATAACATTTTTTCACTTCACACAGAAAACTCATTCAAATAAAGTTTGAATTAGGTACCTCTGAAATATTAGCCCTTTTTTATTGAATTGTTCACACGCTGTCATCCACCATATGCCTTAAATTCTGAAGTTCCATAATGAAATGCAAGACATTTATCAACTTATCCACAATTCTATATTTTCCCACCATCCACATGACTTATTACCATAAGCTAGATTATCTTGTTGGTTGTTGTTTTATGATTTTACTCTGTATGAATTCTGAAATCAATGATAACTATTGCTGTTAATGTTTTTACTAGTAATGGGAATTTGATAACTTCTAAAGAAGCTTTTCTCATATAATATGCAGGAAGAGACCTTGACTGTGTTGTTGATCCTTTTTTTTAATTTAAGCTGTTATTTTTATTTTTGGCTGTAGATATCTATAGTGGGTTTTACATTTATGTGGCTGTTCAGTTGTAAAACATCTGCTTTTTTATTATGATGGTGATAAAAAAGAAAAGGAAGAATCTTTCATTAGGCGTGTTCATCATCATTGTTTGAAAAGAAAAATTCATCAGCTTGTTTTAATTACAAAGAAGCTTCTGTTTGGCTATTTGATCTGGTTCATAAGTATGCTCTATTTACATCTTGAATTAACTCTTTTACACATTAGGGTGCTAATGTCATGTTGGATGATTCAGTTATTAAATTTTTGTTTTCCACATTCTGATTTTCAGATAATTTTTATACTTTATAAAATAGCCCTTTTGTTGGGTTGTCTTCTTCTGTTCATTCTATTTCTCGAGTTCTTTTTTACCCTCATGTCTTTTTTTTTTTTTTTGAGGAAAATTTTCATGATATCTTCTACTTTAACCTATCATTAATTTCTGTCTTACACACTATGAATTTGTTTTGAACCTCTCTTTATTAGTGTGGTAATTAACTTCCATCAATTATTTTTCTCATGGTTATTTTATTCAGGATCAAATTTTTTATCTTGCAGTTTTCTTTCATTGCATTTCTCACAGGTGGAGTTTTTGTTACCATGTGATTTTTATATTCTTTATGCCTTGGCCTGTCATACTTCATTACAGGTTACATCCCTCCCTTTTACTTTCCCTCTGACTCTAAAGAGTTTTCTCGATTGAGACACTATGTTGGGAAATCAGTGCCATTATGGAATGGAATGTTTTAGAAGCAACAGCTTACATCATCACATTAGAGCTCTGTGTTATTTTATCATACTTGCTTTTAGTCCTGCCTGTTGTATATTACTATTCTGTGTTTACAATGGTAGCTTACATCAACAATTAGTGTGGTATTCATTCTTACAATCTTTATTTTGCTGCAATTTCTCCACTTATTTGACTTTATTCTCAATAGGTTCTACCTTGAGTCATGGTGTGATGAACATATAACAAACTCTCTTTTTTTGGGAATATCCAGCTTTTTCCCAAGAAGCAGATTCTTCTCCTTGTGGCTTTTTAGTGGCTTTGCAGATGTTTAGGTCAGTCATCAAATGATATTTCCACGATATTTTGGAATCATCACCTTTTACTTCACTGGTCCACATTTCCTCATTCGAGTTTTCTGACTATGAATTGTTTTGGTCAATCTTGAGAGAACTGTTTTTCTTGGCTGCTCTATAAAATCAGTTATATAAAGTGTCAGATTCTTTTCATCTCTTCAATCTGAAAAAGTCATCCATGGCTTTTCCTATTATGTTTAATTTTTAATAGAGATTCAGTCCCATTACAATCTTGAGCACCAATTCGCACGCTTAATATTTAATATGTCAAGGTTGACTGTTGTTAAGCCTTGTCCAAGAATCCCAGCTTTCTTGTAGATGCATCAGACATTTACTTGGATCATATACCTTATTTTGTTGGAAGGTCTTATACCTGATCTGGATTTTTTTATTGGGAAAAACTTTTTATGCTCAGCCACGTTTCTCATTACTATCTCATACATACTAAATCTTTTAGAAAGACCAATAAAAGGTTGTGTATACCATATACAAATCATACCCCTTGTATCTTGTTCTGGCTATGTTGACAAATTAATGTATGAATTTGATGCTTCATATATCCTATAATATTTGCAAACTCTTGAAAAATGAATTTTTGGTTTAAATTATCACCATATTTTCCATTTGAATGGCTTTTGTGTGTGTGTGTGTGTGTGTGTGTGTCCTGGCTACAGAAGGTTTTACAGGATATCATATAAGTTGGCATATTGAAGAATCCAAATATATTCTTAAATGTCACATTTACTGTCTCATCAGGTTTAGAATCCTATTTCCTTCTGGCTGTAATTTCTGGAAGGTAAGTTATTTTCTTTTACCACATGGTATCCCATCTGTGTTGTGTATGACAAACCAGGTATTGGTATACTATTAATCTACTAACTGTTCCAGGGGTGTCTTAAGTTGAGAAATTATTAAATTATAGCAAAACAACAAAAAGACTTTAAAAATTATTATCTCTTTTTATAATGTAAAGCTGTGTATGAATTCATCCAGTAAGGATTCATGCACTTTACTTATATATACCTTATGCTACCTTAATTGATGTACACATTACCCTTCATGAATTTGTTGAGCTTGTCCTTGGTTTTGTCTTGGTCTTTACAATTCTCTGTAGGTGCCTACTGACTGAGCTGGTTTTTGACGTGACTGACTTTTTCAAAGTAGAACGAGAGAGGATACAGCTCCAGTAGTACATCCAGTCTTCAGTTATTTCTGGTCTTTTCCTGTGAACATCTTGCATTATATGTATAGGACTACACTTTGTGTTCTGACCCTACTTACTTTTTACACCATCACTTATGTCCACACCTGAGAATATTCATTACTCTACAGATTCTCTTATTACTGTCTGATCCTTATTTATTGACGTACCTTATTAAGAGTTGTGTAGGAGGGGAAGGCACCATACTGAAAAGAGTCTTTCTTAACGTATTCAGTTTGGACCAGTGTCCGTAAAACGTTTCCACTTCATTCAATTCTCCAATGAATCCATTTCATTCATTTTTCTGTTGTTCTGGATTCTACTAAAACTCTTCCATTTAACCATATAATTAGTTTTTTTTTCTGGATTATGTCATTACCCCCTTTTGTTTTAAAGCCTTTACTTTTGGGGAATCTGTGTTCTTTATGACACTGCACTTTCTTGGCTCTCTTCCATTTCAGTGTGGATATTTCATTTGTTTATATTTCAAAGAGAAGTCTATGTTTTTTTTAGTATGATTTTAGAATGAAAATAATTTTGTTTGATACTTAACCTTGAATTACATTTCCACCAATCTTCATTTCAAACATTTAAATCTGGGTTATGTTGGGAAAACAGGTAATGCATCTTTTCCAGATGCATATGCAATAAATCAAACTGGATAAGGGAGAATTCAGAATTCTGGATAAGTTCACTTTATTTTGCATTGCATCATGGATATTCAAAATTTGAAGTCACGGCATGAATACAACTAAACAGAAATAGAATTTTAGTATTTCTAACTTGAGTAACTGTTTGATATTCCTATTAATTATAAATACGTAAAAAATTTGATATATGCAGTTGCTTTTAAATTATTTGTGCTGTCATTCATTTGTTATTTTATTGACAGCAATATGACATATAGTATCTGGTTATAGAAATGTTTTAGTTTCTTTATTTTATATATGTTTCCAAAGGAAGCTCTCTTAATGGGCAATGCATTGATGTCTGATAACAAACTGCTGCCAGAAGAGGATATTGTAAAGTATGCAGAAGACAATCTCAACATACATAAAAAAGGAATTTTCAGAAAGAAGTATACCATTAGAGACATGCTTTCATGGTCAAAGGTGAGCATGCTTTTAGTAGCATAGCTTTCATGGTATTTATGATCTAGACACTACACCAACATAATTTTAATGAACAACAAGGGACTGTTTGACCTTCAAGACTGCCCCTACACACTTAGCCTGAAGAAAAAGTAAATATTTAATTTTCTTTATTTTTCAAGAAATCATCTATTATTGTCTTAAATTTGTAAGAGGCTGACTTAAACCACCACTGATGATAGCTCATGATAAAATGACCTTTTATGACTAGCTCAGTATACCATACACAAATTCATCCATGCATTTGCTCACGTTAAACATTTTCACTGTAACTTTTGATGCAGTATGTGTACCTTCACAAATTTTGGTATATTTGTATTAAAGATTACAAGTTTTTTGCACAAAAATCTGGCTTTTTTAATGAAATATTTTTACAAAAGATTTGTGAAAATAGTCTTTTGTCTCACTACTCTGTGTGCAAAGCAATTTCATGTTATGATTAAGAAAACTATTCTTTGTCCCAGAAATCTCCAAAATTATTTGTGTTATCTCTAAAAAGCTCTTGAATACAATACATATCAAATGTTTGTTTTCAGTAAGAGTTCATATTTTATATTATTTTCTATAGTCTAACTATGTGGGGTCTGTCACTTGACCAACCTCGTAACCATCACAAAAAATGAGGAAATATAAATTATGCTTTTTTGTACTAGAATGACTACATATTATAATATGAAAATACAAATATTTAGTTTAAGTAACTTAAGTTGCCATAATGCTATATATTTACATATATATTTGTTATTTTTTATTACATTAACATTCCAGTCATGCCTAGCTAACATTACATAACTTGCATTGATGCAGTCATGTTGTGTGTCCATTGTGTGTCTTGGCTGTGTTCTAGTGGACTAGTATTTTGTAATATGCAGTCACATTTCAATTATTGCCCTTGTGGACGTAATGAATGCTTACTTGCTTATCCTGATATTTTGCCAGTTGAAACACTATCTTCAGTTTGTTCACCAAGGGGTGATTTATTAATTTTATACACTGCCCTTCAGGCTCACTTTTACCCTGCATGTTTTTATCAGGTGGTGAAAATGGATGACTGGCTACTGTTAGCTTGTTCTGAACAGGAGTCCACCTATCACATTTATCAGTTGTTGTAGAAGCAGTTTATGTGGGCTGGCTAATCAAATTGGAGATGTTCTTCCTATTATTCATCCTATTATTCCTATTATTTGCTCATCACTTAGATGCTCAAGGGTTGTGCTTGCATCATAACATGGATGACTGGCTACTGTTAGCTTGTTCTGAACAGGAGTCCACCTATCACATTTATCAGTTGTTGTAGAAGCAGTTTATGTGGGCTGGTTAATCAAATTGGAGATGTTCTTCCTATTATTCATCCTATTATTCCTATTATTTGCTCATCACTTAGATGCTCAAGGGTTGTGCTTGCATCATAACATGGATGACTGGCTACTGTTAGCTTGTTCTGAACAGGAGTCCACCTATCACATTTATCAGTTGTTGTTTTTCTGGATTAGGGTGATAATGTGGCCATTCACTACATTTCTTTGAGCCACTGTCTACATGCTCATTGTTTCACCTCTTCCTTAAGACTTATTTCCTTCTACTCTCAGCCTGTGAACATCAAAGGTCAGGCTCATTTCCATCACAGCTCACATATTCTTTACCATTCTACATATATTCTCCTTTATCCAGATTATTCTTTCTTCCCCAAAACTTCAGTGTCTCTAGAGAGTAACTCCTTTTTTTGTTTATTTTCCTTTCTTCATTCTGATCTTGATAGACTTCTGTGTCCTGTACATGCTCTTCACTGTTATATTGCCTGAATGTCTTCCTTCCATGGTGCCTATTTTTACCTCGTTATTTCTTGGCAGACATTTTCTTTCAAGACCTTTCTTCTGCTATCACCAACTGGATTTGGCTTTTAATTTGATTGGCTTATTCTTCTTTATCATTTTGTTCCTATACTTTGTTCCAGGTGTCTTCTCATCACATCAGACTCTTTATCTTTTCATTAGCATTTGATATTCATCATCTCTTAGAGGACATTCTTTAATTGGGCATGTGGACTATTCATCATGTGTTCCTAACTCGCCCCCTCGGTGTGGATTCCTGTACATGGTGAGGGGACCTCCCAGGGAAGGTTCTGTTCTATCTGGTTACCTTCTCTGGGATCTAAACATCCATCCACGTGTTTGCCGTGCGTGGCGACTGGTGAAGGGGAGGAGGGGATCCTGGTGGTTGAGGGGTCCAACCCTAACACACCACTTTGGCTTCGAATTCCTGTAGACGGGCGGCCTTTGGGTGGCCTCCCTTGGGTCAATCGGCTGGTCCACTTGGGCTAGAGTCAACCAAGTACCAGTGTTGGAAGTTCTCAACGGGTGTTGTGGACATTGTGCCTGATGCTGGTGTTTGGGTATAGTGCTCACGAAACCCTGGCGTTGCTGCATTGTCCTTATGCGTGACTTTGTAGAAAAGGCCCCTTGTAGGGCTCCATGGTGGGTGGGGTCAGTGGGTACTGAATTGTTTTCTTTTTCCTATGGATCCTCTAAAAAATTTAAATAAAATTGTAAAAAAACAGTCAATGGGTAAGTGACCACGTCTTGAATACTCAGAACAGCAATCTTCAACATCAGTAACACACGTACCTCATTTTCTTATATTACATTCTCTTCGAAAACCTTTAGGGCAAATGTCCCCTTTTTTTATTCAAAAGGGACTAGAGGGACTTGCTGGATCTCCAAAGTCAGTAAAGAAACTTCGATCTGGTGACATATTGGTTGAAACATCCACATCCCAACACAGTGAACTCCTCTTGAATTCAAAGGCAATTGGGGATATACCTATTGAGGTTACACCTCATGCTACCTTGAATTCTTCACGAGGAGTTATTGTTGAAAGGGATTTGAAGAACGCTCCCAGTCAGAGATTCTCGCTGGTCTCTCCACTCAAGGAGTTTCTGCAGCGAGGCGAATCTCCACTCGCAAAGATGGAGTTACACTGCCAACAACCCTCGTTTTTACATTTACTTCACCACGTGCACCTGCCACCATCAAGGCAGGTTATCTCATTTGCAGGGTTTGGCCATACATACCAAACCCTCTTAGATGTTTTCAATGTCAGAGATTCGGCCACTCAAAGACATCTTGTCGTGGTTCCCTGACATGTGCTCGTTGTGGAGGCAAGGACCACGATGCCTATGACTGTGACATGAACCCACATTGCGTAAACTGCAATGGTTCTCACCCCTTTTACTTTCATTCTTGCCCAAAATGGTTGGAGGAAAAAGAGGTGTAGTGTTTGAAAACGACACATAACATTAGTTATCCCGAGGCTCGGAAATTGCTGTCCACAACTCCATCTTGGACATATGCTGCTGCACTTCATTCCACCACTACAGTGGAAGTGCAGACAGATCTCTCTGTGCCTCCAAAAGAATCGTTTTCAAAACAAATAAAAAGCCTTTTGACCTCCGTGGTTAAAAAGGTTGATGAATCGACTTCCACACCCATCTCTGTTTCTCCCATACCTTCCAACAAACTTCAAGATCCACGTCCTTCAGTTTCAAATACAGGCATTTCTTCTGATACATCTTTTTTTCCCACCACAAGAGAAACAACAATTATTCGTTCGCGTCCTCAGTCACTGGATTCCCCTTCCAATAACAAAAATCTGCCCACCCGACCCAGAGCAGGATCCATGGAGGTTGATAGACCTCCTCCGACTAAAGACAGTAAAGAAAAAGGACGTGGTCGTAAACCGAAGGGTTCTCCAGCCACTTCACCTACCCGTTCTTAAAAATGGCCACCTTGATACAATGGAACTGTTGAGGTTTACGTTCTAATCTGGATGATATCAAAATGCTGATTGCTTCCTACCATCCTGTTTGTCTTTCTTTACAAGAAACATTTCTCAAAACTGCTGATACTGTCTCCATTCGGCAGTTTTCTCTGTACAGAAATGACAGGTTGTATGATGTTCGAGTACATGGAGGGGTGGCACTGTTGGTTGATCAACACGTGCCCACCCTGTCTTTGTCACTCAACACACCCTTGGAGGCTGTAGCCATCCGTGTTTCCTTGGGTCATACCATTACTGTTTGTTCTTTGTACCTGTCCCCTGGAGAGACATATGATCAATCAGATCTTGATGCTCTTGTTGAACAATTGCCATCTCCATTTCTAATCCTTGGGGATTTTAATGGACATCATCCCTCTGGGAAGTGCTATTATTGATGGGAGGGGCCGATCTGTAGAGCGGATGCTCTCTGATCATAATCTTTCTCTTTTCAATACTGGTTCTTCCACTTTCATGCACCTAGTCAGTCCTTTACCGCTATTGATCTCTCAGGTTGCTCCCCTTCATTATTCTCCCATTTTTCATGGAGGGTTGACAGTAATCCACTAGACAGTGATCATTTTCCGATTCTTTGAGAGAGACTGGCCGTGGTCGATGCCACCCTACCCGCGTGCCCCGGTGGAAGCTGGGTCAGGCAGACTGGTCCACTTTCACTGCTCTCGCAGAACTTGATCCTGCCATCGTAAATCAGCCATCAATAAACGACTGTGTAGCAGTGGTAACTGACTGTATTACACATGCAGCTGCTCAGTGTATTCCTAAAACCTCGACACGTTTTCCACGATATCCTCGTCCGTGGTGGAATCCTGCTTGCCACTTAGCAGGAAGGCTCAAAAGCGGGCCTGGGATACTTTTCGTAGATATCCCACACTTTCAAACCGGTTGCTTTCCAACGGGCCGTGCACATGCTAGGTGTGTAAGACGCCAAAGCCAGAAGGAATCTTGGATTAAGTTCACAACCAGCATATCTTCTACCACCAGTTCCAAGATCATATGGGACAGGATTCGAAAGGTTAATGGGCACTACAATTCTGTTTCCCTCTCGATCTTACTCTTTGATGGTCAGGAGGTGACTGATGTTCGAACATCGCTAACACTCTAGGTGAAAGCTTTTGCCGGGTATCTAGCACTTCTGTTTGTTCCTCCACCTTCCTGGCCATCAAGACTCGGGCAGAGCGATCACCTCTTTCCTTTCAAACTGACTGTTTCTTTGACTATAATTGTCCCTTTACCCTGGTGGTACTAAAAATGGCCCTTCATCGGTCTGCCAGTACGTCTGTTGGACCTGATGATATTCATTATGACATGCTGCACCATCTATCTCCTGCTTCTCTTGATGTCCTTCTGATTGTTTTCAACTGGATCTGGCAGGAGAATGTTTTTCCTGATGCCTGGCCAGGCTATTATTTTACCTTTCTCTAAGCCAGGGAAAGATCCCAAGATTCCTTCAAACTACCGTCCAATTGCTTTGACGAGCTGTCTCTGTAAGACATTAGAAAGGATGGTTAATGCTCGTCTTGTTTGGTTCCTTGAATCAAACAACCTCCTCTCGCCCACCCAGTGTGGGTTCCATCGACAGCACTCCACCACAGACCACCTAATTCATATTGAAACATCTATCAGAGAAGCCTTTCTCAACCGCCAACATCTTGTATCAATATTCTTTGACATAGAGAAGGCTTACGACACAACATGGAGGTATGGCGTTTTGCGAGACCTTCATACATATGGGTTACGTGGCCATCTACCCATGTTTATTAAAAATTTTTTAATGGACAGGAGATTCCATGTTCGTGTGGGTTCGACACTTTCCCATTCTTTTGTACAGGAACTTGGAGTCCCTCAAGGCTGTGTATTGAGTGTTACACTCTTCAGTATAAAGATAAATGCCATCACTGAACAACTCCCTCTCACTGTTGCGAATGGGCTGTATGTCGACGACTTTCACACCTTATGTCAGTCGTCAAACATGAGATATATTAAGCGGCAACTACAAACCACCCTCAATTGTGTACGGAAGTGGACTCTGGCGAACGGCTTTAATTTCTCTCTCTCCAAAACTGTATGCATGCACTTTTGCCGTCGACGGGGTATTCACCCTGATCCTGAACTTCATATCGGTGAAGTTTTGCTGCCAGTGGTCCTGGAGACCAAGTTCTTGGGGCTTATCTTTGATCGTAAATTGACCTTTATACCACACTTAAAGCAGCTTCGGGTCAAATGCACAAGAGCACTGAACATCCTCTGTGTTCTCTCTTCTACCAGTTGGGGGGCAGATCAATGTTCTATGTTAAAGGTATATCGTGCTCTTATTCAATCAAAATTCGACTATGGATCAATGGTATATGGCTCTGCCAGACCCTCGGCCTTAAAGATGCTGGACCCCATTCATCACCAAGGACTTCGACTCTGCACTGGGGCTTTCCGTACCTCTCCAGTTCAAAGTATATACATTGAATCTCATGAACCTTCTCTACACCTTTGCCGTTTGCAACTATCTTTACAATATACTTCAAAACTTCATTCCTTACCAAAGCATCCCACCTGGAAATGTGTTTTCCTTCCTCGGTGGGCAGTACTTTTTCAGAACAGATGATCTGTCATTGCTCCGTTTGGCCTTCGCATCCGGGCGCAATTGGATGAATTGGGTCTGTCCTTGGATAACATTGCAGATTCCACAGGTTGGCCCATCCCACTATGGCTTATTACAGCCCCCCCATTGTGACCTTTCTTTCCGTCACCTAAAACAGGCAGATACTCCAGATTGGAAGTACCGTCTTTTATTCAATGAATATCTTTTAAACAATCATTCAGTTCCCATTTATACAGATGGTTCCAAATCAGGTAATTCAGTGGGCTCTGCTATGGTTTGTTATGGGTCAGTAGTTGCGCGCAGAATCCCTTCTACAGCTTCTGTGTTCACTGCTGAACTGTATGCCATATCTCTTGCCCTGGATCATATTGCAGCTGAGCAGTACTCCAACTGCACTATTTATACTGATTCGCTTAGTTCTATACTTGCCTTGGAATCGCTACACGTTAGCTCACATCCTATTCTCGCTGATATTCGAAACCGACTGGCCCATTTCTCATTAGCAGCTATTTCAATCCAGTTTTTCTGGATACCAGGCCATGTTGGTATTCGCGGGAACGAGCTTGCAGACATGGCAGCTAAATATGTCTGCTTCAGCACCATCACTCCTATGCCTATTCCATACATGGACTATGGTGTTGTCTTCAAGGCTCGGCTCCGTGCCAGCTGGCAGTCCACTTGGAGTGAGCAACGGACAACAAACTTTTTCAAATCAAACCCAAAATTGACTTTGGCCATCTAGCTTCCGTAAAGTTCGAAGGAGGAAGTTGTTCTCACTAGGCTACGCATTGGTCACAGTTTTTAACTCATCATTTTCTTTTATCTGGAACTGATGCACCAATGTGTAGTTTGTGTAACACTCAAATCACTATCAGCCACGTTTTACTTTCTTGCCATCGTTACAATTCTCAACGATGGCAATATTTTAAACATATTTTTTCCCAGGGTCAGTCTGTAACATTAGACAGAGTTATTGGTGATGGTGACTCTGTCCACCTTGATAATGTTTTTAATTTTTTAATGGCCATTAATCTTTTAATCTCATTTAAGTGTTGCATATTTATTCATTACACCTTTTTAATTGTGGTTACTTTTTTACAGTTTTAATCTCTCTCCTTCAATTTGACACTGGACAATGGCCAGAACATTAAATAACTCGACACCAGGACTGGAAAGGCCAACTTCAGGTGACTAACGCTACTGTTTGAACTACTCGTTAGTCGTCCTGGCGAGTTGTTATTATACTTTTGCTGCATATCATTTCACACTTTTACTACTTAACTTTTAGTACTGGCCATATTGACTCATAACTCGAACCAGGACTGGAAAGACCAACTTCAGGTGACTGACGGTGGTTTTTATACTTACCTGTTAGTCTTCCTGGCGGGTTATGATCATTACCATTCTGCTACAGGTAGTTCTTTACAACTTTGTTGACTGGATGTCAACATTGGTTTTTACGTCATTTTCTGTTTTAATTGCCGATTTGCTTTTATCTTCAATTACTTTATACAAATTTTACTCCATTTACTTGACTTTTATCTTTTTACTGGACATTTGGCTACTCATTATTACGATTTTGCGGAGTGTCTTTTAAAACTTTTATTCTTTTACATTTTGATAATAGCTGCTATGACACATAACCTGGAACCAGGACTGGAAAGGCCAACTTCAGGTGATTGACGGTGGTTTTTGAACTTACCTGTTAGTCTTCCTGGCGGGTTATGATCATTACCTTTTTGCTAGAGTAAATATCTTACAACTTCTTATACTCTGCCTTCTATCTTAACATTGTAGACTAGGTGTCAACATTGGTTTTATACTTTTTTGTTTTACCTTCATTTCCATTTATGTCTATTACTACATTTATTTTTTTATTTTTTTTTTACATTTTTACCGAATATCTGGAGCAGATAGCCTCGCTGCTTTGTGCCATAAAACACTAAATCAATCAATCAATCAATCCTAACTTGCTATTTGTATTGGATTGTGATACCTTTATCTTTGGGTTATTTACTTCCACTTGAAGCTGTTATTCAGATTTCTATGAGACTTTTACTGGGAAGTTATCTTTTGTTTTTCTCTTTTTACTTTTGAGAAGCCTTTTCCCCTTTTCTTTCTATTTATTCGTTGTCTTGAGTCCCACTCTGTGGCAAGTGGTGCCTGATGAGGTATTCTTTAACCATTCAAATCTCTACTGTAAGGCTGTGCCAATTTACATATTATGATTTCTATGGCCAGAAAACACACACTTCTGTAGGTTTATCCTGATGACATGTTTGCTTCATTAGTTTGCCCATCACAGATGGTACTCACCCATGGACTACATGAGTAAATCAGAAGGAAACAGCTGTCCAATCCTGCCATGCCTTGTATTGAATGAATCAGTATGGCTTTTCAAAATACAGTGGAGCGCCATTGTTTATTTAACTTTACGTCACTACTCTGCTAAAGTAAATATAAGTGGCTCTGCATGGTTCTAACTCTGTCAGATACCAAATTATGTTATAAAGCCATGAGAAAAAAAAAAATTTAGATTATGTACAGCCATCAGTATTGTGAAGAAATAAAAAAGTGTGTCACACTTGCCAAGATAAGGTTTTCCTAAGAAAGTGTCAGCTCAAACAAACAGAAAGTTCATGAGAGAAGCTACTCTCAAACCAAAAGTGACACAGAAGAAGCTGATGACTTCAGTAGTAGAAACTGGAATTACTGTACACACCTTTAAAATATAATTTATCTTATACAAAAAAGGCTTGTATGGGTGGCAAGAAAGAAACCACTATTGATGAAGATGCATTTTAGATCACAAGATGGCCATCCCCATAAACATTTAGATCACCCTACAACAATGTAACAGAAAGTAGTATGACCAAAATAGAACTTTGGGAGTTAAATGACAAACATTATGTATCATAGAAATCCAATACTGCTCTTCAGCTGGCAAATACACTCCCAGTTGTCATGCATGGTGGTGGGTTTATAGTACTGTGGGGATGTTTTTCTGCAGCTGACCCTGGAGAACTTGTACATTCAAGGAATCATGAACAGTGGAAAATATAAACAGATGTTTGAGGTAAACCTGAAGAAGTCAGTTGAAAAACCAAAATTCAATAGAAGGTTTACATTTTAAGAGGACAATGTTTCCAAATAAAATCAAAAGCAAGTTGAGAATGGTTTAAGAGAAACAAAATTAAATTCCTTAACTGACCATGCCAAAGCCATGAACTAAATTTTCTCAAAAGTTCGGGGACAGGCTTAAAAATTGCTGTGCATCGAAGATATCCTTCCAAATTAAAAGAACTGGAAGATATTTGCAAGCAGAATTGGCCAAAAGTATCTCCTGTAGAAGTTTGTAGAAGTTTGTTCAAAATAACTTTCAGTTTTCATTGCTACCAAAGAAACTTGAACCAAATATGAATTGCATAATTATGTTATGGGTGAAGACATGTGCAACAATTTTTTTTATGTATTTTGTGTGATATAAATAAAGTGAGTAACAATGCACCGTTTTTTCTTTGTAATCATTAGAAAATAACTTAAAGTTGGTTACCAGCTTGGGGGGGAGACTTTTGCAAGACACTGTACATTTAGTTCAGGACTGAATTTAACAGTAATGCCTTGACAGAAATACATTATCTGTTAGAATAACTTTACTCTTCCTGTTTTATTTTATTTTTATCAACAGTAAATACTCTATGAGTCTGATCAGTTACTGTTACTTTTCCTGAAGCTAGTTAGTTTTATTTTTTAGAATCAGCCTTGTATTATTGATAATTAATGTATTATAATTGTGGTGAGGAAATCAATGTAAATAGTATATTCTAAATATGTGCATTACTATACCTATGAAAAAAGAACTGTTTGTGTTATCATTCAGAACCAATATTTTTTTACTGTAGAACATAAACAAAAATCAGATAAAACATTCAAACATCCAATTTTTAAATCTTATGAATACCTTTTTTCTCTTTTCTGATTTTTTAAAAACAGTGCTATTTTAAACTTTAGAAACTAGGATTAAGAGTGACATAACTGATGTCCTACTGATCACTGTTGTTTTTGATCAGTATTAAAATGATTTGATAGCTTGTGAATTTTAATGAAATCAAAATATTTCTGTTGTAAATGATAATACATGTACAAGCAGTTTGTTGATTTATTTAGTATATTATATACTTACATGTTTATTCATTCTATAATCACGTAAAAATTAGAGGAGAAATTATTTAAAACAAAATGGATTGTTTAGAAGCATTTAAGTAAGCAGTAATGTTTCCACATCTACCTTTAGGATCCCATAAGAAAACCTATGATAATGACAACTGAAAAATCTTTGAAGCAAGATGCACGTGAACTGTTTAAACTGATCCAGGTTTACATGGGAGATCGTAAAGCAAAAACTGGTCAGACTGTAGATAGAGTAGCTTTAGACGTTGCCACAAAGGGTTGGTGCAAAGAAGCCCTTCGTGATGAACTTTTTATCCAGATTTCAAGACAGACTACCAACAATCCTCATAGGTTTGTTTTTTTAAACATGTTTGTTTCGGTTGTGGAGGGTGTTTTATTTATTCTTATAAACAATTTGAAACCAACATAAATATAGTAATTTTTTTTTCAGTTTATTGTCAAGGTATCAAAAACTGTGTATGAAATAACCATTATTCTTTAGGTTTAATGGAACTGTTATAAGTATATATATATAGTCCCAATCTAGAGTCCCAAAACATCCATGATAGATTAGTTATAGGTCAAAATATATGGAATGATGCAGATTAATATTTGTCAATACTAATCTCAATCAATAGATAGCATATCTTATGCTGGTAACTAAAAAAATTACAGAGATTAGTAACAGAAAAATGTATTCCGATTTGTTTGGATGTAAAGGAAGGAATAGGTTCAGAAACTACAGAGCATTTGGGATGGGATACATTATCCATTTATGCATTCCACCAGTTGATGTGTATATGCATTCATCCTGTGGGTGCAGTTTATACTCATAAATAATAAAGTTTTTTGTTACTGATGGTATATAGGGTGAAAGTAGGATGCAATTAATAAATTATCTGAAGTTATGGTACCCATAGGTCATCTATATCCTAACATATTTGTGGGAGGGATCAGTACTTGGTATTGTGTTTCAAGATGTTTTTTGAATATATTGATGCTTCATAAGAACGATTTTTCCAGGTCACATTCTACTCTTTGAATTCTTCCTTCATCTGGTGGTTGTAACTAATGTTATTGCCTGACGTTGTAGTTTTCCATGTTCTGACACCTGTCTTTGGCTGTCTTTCATCATAAAAGCACAATGTTTTTGTTTTTTTTTAGTCAGAAGGTTCTATTTTAAAACCATAGCCTTCATTTTGCAAAGACGTAAATTTCTCTAGATTGGTTTTACAGCTTCTTGCTGTCCTAGATGGACTGTTGTGTTCATTTTTTATTTCCGTGAAGTATATTGAAGGCTTCATGGTTTGAAGTGGTATTCTTTGGTTGTGCATCATTTAAAACCTAATCATAACAACTTTACCATTAAGCATCACATGTGACAGAACAAAATATTTATGAGAGAAGTTTTCATTGGAAGCCATTAATCCATCTACAAGATATTGTTCACATTTTTATTTTAAAACCAACTTTTATTTTTTTCCATAGCATATATTTTAGATATGATGATGTTTACCATTACAAGGAACTCATCATTAGTTTAATACTTTTCACAGTAAATTGTTTGTACATTTTGAACTTTTGAAATATTGGCATAATATCCATTATTAAACCTTGTTAAACTATTTTTATAGAGGAAGTCTGAGACAAGGCTGGGAGCTGATGGCAATTTGTCTTTATTTTTTCCCACCATCAGTCAAGTTGCATCCATATTTAGAAAGTTACATCAATCGTCACAAAGAAGACACCACACTTGATATTCTTCAGGTAAAATAGTTTGTAAACTTTGTTTCTCTGTTGTGTAATTTTGCTTTGTTTTAAGAGAGTTGCATCAATTTTCTCAACTATAAAACTACTTTTGGTACTTGTCAGGTAGAATATTGTGTAAAAGGTTTCATTTTTATTGTTTCATGGGGAATTTTGATAGTGCGTATGTAAGGTTGTAATTTGTTGTGCAACTAAAGAAGATTTCAGCACAAAAACCAGCATGTTCTCCCACTCAATAAAGAAGGCAGCAGCAGCTCATTAGAAATTCCAGCCATATTTACTTTTTCACTTGTCAGTGTTTCATTCTTAATAACTAGTCACATTAAGTATTACAAGGAAATTTTTTTTCACTTGATACTCTTCAGTTAGAATACATTTTTAAGTTATTTCTTACCTTTATGGGGCTGCATTTTTTCTAGAAATTAATGTCTTATGTTCACAAAGGTGAAGGTACACTTAACTTTGTTACAGCCAGTGAACAGCTCTTTGTCATTTTTGCTCTTGCATGGTAAATGTAAGTGAAAAAAATAGTAATTCTAACTTTATTTCAACAGATGTTTTCTCAAAAATATTAAAGAAGTAATTGGATGTAACTTTGTAAAATTTGTTTAGTGTTATTTGTGAATAAAAGGCTCTAAAAATTTGATCTTTGACCTCTGCACAGCTTCTAGTGCTATTGCTTGTAAACAACATCTTTACAGATTTTTTTATAATTTTTCTACCAATCCCAAAGTATAGGTCTGTATTTACTCAGAAACTCTCAGCTTTAAAAATAGAGTTACCCTTGTTTAATTTTGAAATTATTTTTATTTTCTGTTGGTGATTTCTTTACTTTATGCCCTGTGGAGGAGCTTTTATGATATCACAGTAATTAGGTTGGACAATAGTTAATAAATCTTAGCCTTGAAATAAGATAGAACCAACAGCTAGAAATGATTATGTATTCTTATCTATCAACATCATAGTTAAGGTAATAAAACAGGATAAGTAGCAATTTTAGGTTTCTGAGAAAGTGACTAATGGCTTATAGTGGAGAACAAAGAATTCTAATACCAGATTTACAAAACTTAGGAGCAAAATACAAATTAGAGGATTTTTTTTATTTTTTCCTGAGATTCGTTATGCTCATGATATTATTTTTGTGTATTACATTTGCTTTAAGGCTATATAAATTTTCTTTGAGAGAAGACTTGGGTGAGTATAATACACTACTAGTTTAGAATAAGAAAGTATTCAGATGACACAAAAGCTTGTTTTATTTCTGTATTAATAAAGTTTTTGTTACTCAAACATGAAATACAAGAATAGGAACTCTCTAATTACTGAAAGTAATAGATAAGTATCAAAGAGAAATTGCACTTAACCAAAAATATGGAAGGAAAAATATCAATGTGTCAATGTAGGCTTAATATATGAGTGCAAGTTATGCTTCTACTGGTCAATGCTGATACTAGTCATCAGTGTTTTATTTATCATCAGTACATTCTTTTATAATTTCGACTAGTTACTTTAATTTCATGTAAGAGCTTGTATGAAAATACAAAGTGAATGAATTGTTACTAGAACAACACAGGCACAACATTTATAATTTTATTGTAAAAATAACTGAGATAAACACTCATATGGTTTTAGACAAAACAAAATTATAAAAATTTAAACCTAAAAAAAACAAACACTAAACCAAATTATATTTTATTTAGTATATGTACACCAAATTTCATGCAATTAGGTTATTATATATTATAAGAGTAAGAACCACAGTAATGGGTTATCAGTGACACCTTGCTGGCCAGAAAAATGGTTAATATCCTTCGGTAAGTTAATCCTCAACTTCGTGAGGTTACATATTTTCTAGAAATTTGTGTTAACATTGAAAAATCTACACTTGGATTATTCTCTAAACTTTATTTTGTAGTTCCTTCTTTGATGTTGTATCAGTGACAATGAATTACTTTTGTCTTCATATAGAATTGGTTAAATATGATACTCTTTCAGTAGAGTATTGTGAAAAATTATTTTCCTTCTTTTCTTTTGTTATGTTTGTTTTTCTGGTAAAAAGTTAAATTGATTACTACATGCACGTTTATTTACATTATTCTCCCCTGGTGTGATTCTTAGAAACTTTAGTACAATTTTTATGAAGTTGAACAGAATATAGTGGTGCATTCATGGTGTTAGAAAAACACGTAGGTGTAAGAAGTTTGGATAGAAATGAATAAAAACCCTACAACATGAGACTTGCAAAAGATTGAGCTTGGGTTATAAGGTTTTTATTCATTTCTGAAAGTTGTGTTGTAGTTTAAGAAAAAAAAAAGCTTCATTATGGACTTTTAACAACAGAAGATCTGGCGTAAGATCCCAACAAGCAAAATTTTAATGAAGACAGTTTTAGGTTTGAACCAATGCTGCAGTTACAAGCTTTTATACAGTATGACATTGCATTTCAAATATAAGCTTTCCTAAAGTGGATTAGATGACTGGCTAAAACAGTGCACAATAATTATTCTTTTTTATCCAATAGTTTACCTCCTCATGAATGATATGACAAAATTCATTCCCACAGCAAACAGATAACCATGTTTTTGATATGTGAAAGTCAATCCCAAAATTATAGTGGTAGTTGATTTAGTTTTATGACCATGAGTGAAGGAGAAGCAGCATTTTGTTGTCTAGTATTCTGTCTTTCTTTTTTATTTGAAGTTAAATTATTAGAATTTTATATTGATTTTTATCCAGTTTATAAATGATGATGATAATCACAAAAACATAACAGGTCACATCAAACTTCTTGAAAAAGTGTCTGGGTGTTCATGCTGAATATATATTACAATATTTTGAAGAAATGTAAATAATGGTATTACAACGATTTATTTTGGAGATAAGAATATCAATGAAAAACAAGGTGTTAGCTAGATTAAATTAAGAAAACTGTAGCTCTGAAACATTTTCATCAATGAAGATATAAAAAAGAATCACTTTATTGTTTGCATTATAGTGTTAGTGGACTTAAAATATTTGTGAGTATCGATTAAAAGAAATTTCTTATAATTATTTAAGTGTTTAACATTTCTGTTATACATAATTATGGTAACAATGAATTAAAGTTGGTATTATGATGTTAGAAACAACAGTGTTGATGGACTTAGAAAAATATTTATGAGTACTGATTAACAGAAATTTCTTACAAGAATTATAGTGTTAAACATTTCTATTACACATGAATTAAGGTTGTTGTTATAATGTAAGCAATATTTTTTTAGGTGTAAATATGGTGATCATGGTAATGTTGTCGTTCTTGTGATTTTGCTACCATTTTTAAATCTGGCTTTTCTTTTCATCTCACAATGTTTAAAAAACATGTCTGGGGAGTTCTATTAAGGAGTATGTTTTAGATCTTTTAGTTTTTATAAGAATTCTTGTTAAACTTCAAAATAATATTTCTTTTCAGTTGAAATTAAGCCATTATGCTACTGTCTGTACTAAAAGATTAGAAAGAATGAGACAACTGAGGGCCAAGAAAGGGCCTGTGTGTAGAAAACCTACAATAGAGGACATTGAGCATTCAAGGGTGAGGTTTTAAACAGAGACAAACAAGTTGAAAGGTTTCAAAATTAGAGTGCTATAAATATTAAGTCACATTATTTATATAATATATAAAAATCAGTATAATTTCAGATTTTATGTATAACAAATTTTGAAAATAAATTTTAAAATTACATTTTGTTATTAAAAAGTGTGATTGTCAATCCAATCACATCTCATTTATATATATTTATATATAAAAGTAGTTACAGTATAAATGATTAAGTAAGAAAATAGCATAATAGCATACATATCTTAGAAGACACATACTAATCAAACTTGAAATTATTTCACAGGGTATTTGTGTACAGTGTGTGTGTATGTTTAGGTATGTATGTGTTATAGTTTTACAGCATTTGTTTCAACACTCTGATCATGCAGAAATAAATCGGCATTAAACCTTATCACTGAACTGGTATGCTTTCTTATGAGTAGCATGTATACTGACATTCATTCTTCAGCTGTTGGAGGTATGCCATGGTTGAACAGGAGGTATAACTTAAAGCATTATCTAAATCCATAGCGTGTTGGTCTCATTTCCACATTGAGATTCCTCTTTATGCTGTGTGCTCTTACCTGGATCATGAAGACAGCTTTTGCCGTTGATATTTGTTTGTAAATTCTCTCCCTCCCTTGTTGGAAAAGGCCTCACTTCATTATGGCTTGTGTGGTGTATAACTTGTCTCAGGTCTTTTTTCAGAATGTTCTTGGTACCACTAGCTGATCCATATTCTTTTGTTTTTTAGTACCATTAAGTACAGGGGATATACCTGTTTTAAAAATTCAAAATTCTGATCAGAACATATATTAATGTTCTAAGTGTATGAATATTTTGTATCAGACAGGGCTGTTAAATACTCTTCCCAAGATGATCAATTTTCATGGCATCACAGTACAAAATGTCAAAACATATTTCTGATACATAACACTCTTTCAACACTTCGTATTGGTTGTAGTTATCACATGCTTTACTCATTTGCATATTCATAATCCTTTTTATATAGCATATTTAATGTTGTGTAAAAATGGTTGTTAACAACTAATTGCTTTCTGAGAAAAACATAAATTTACCTGATGCAGTGATTGTAAGTAATTTATTCAGTGGGATTATATATCAGTTTTTTATTGTTTTTGAAAATATCATTTAAATAAGAATTAACAATCATTAACTCTCAGCAAAATTGTTTTTCTGAAAAAATAAAATCATGCTCTCAGTTTGTGAGAAACCTAAAATAAACTGAAGAGCCTCATTCTTCATGAGTTGCATTTGATGAACTGTAGATTTGTTTTTCACTTTGTTTTTTTTTAAATCTCTGTTAGGCTGCATAAAGTATTTGAAATTTAAAGAAAACGTAGAATATCATAAATCCCTAGTTATTGTTCTGGCAATACAGTTTCAGTTGATGTGTGATGTAATAGTTGAATTATAGTTTTGAAATGATTTGGTTTTCTTGCTGTTGTTATTAAAATAATATGGCTGCAAGACTTATTAATTGCAATAAAAGAAACAAACTTGTGATATCATAATTTCAAAAGAAAGTTAATACAAATTATGCTCAATTAAGTTATGATCAAATTGATACAGTTTCAAAGAAAAAAGTGATTTATTTTATAGTTGTAATTGTTTAAAATTGATTGAAAAATGGAAAGCAATAGGTGGAAACAGTTGTTCTTATTCAGACCAAAATTGTGTTTTATGGTAAATTACGTTATTTTTAATCATGTTCTTATAATTATATGTTAATTAAATTGTTTAAACAAATTTTAATATTTTACTTAAAGCCGTGTGAGAAAGAGGGCACACCTGTCAAATTTTATAATGGCTATATGTATAACAGCTTTAAAATTAATAGAAATTAAAAGGGCTGTGTTTGCTGTTTCATACATTTGTTTTCTTTATAATATTACATGACTGGTATTTACCTAATGGGGCATCTACTACCATACCCATCTCATAGTATACCTTATCCTCACATTTCATTGCAAACTGAAATAAATAAATTTTACAAAATCAATCTTGATTTTTTAAGAGGCAGAAAAGTGATGTAAAGGCAGTAAATCATTAATACCAAGCAAAATTAAAATCATTATGAAATGAATTTGTGGGATGTTCATAGAATAATTATTGGTAAAAATCAGCTAAATTAACGATTTTTAATACATAGAAAAGCCAGTGCAATTTTGTAACACACTATGTTTGAACAATGTCTTTTGTCTTTTACTGTTTAGAAATAAATTTATAATGTAATGTTGCTGTTAGTCTGTGTACTGAAACTATAAAATGAAATCAAGTAGACAACAAAAACAGAAAATATAACTTAATTCATAAATGATTTAAGTTTAAAACTGCATTGATATTTTTACTTTCATGATACATTTTAAACACTTGGTTGTAGGCTACCTTGCATGCTTTACTAAAATCATAATGGGTGGACAGTAATCACATTTTCTAGATGGATAAATACATTTTAGCTTGAATAACACTTCCTATTTCGATAAATGAAGTGTGACATGATACACACTGGGTTTTATGTAGGTTATATTTTATTATAAAGCTTTTGGGTTATACACTGTTATGGTGTTTATGGTATCAAAATTTTCTTAGTTTATACCAAACTTGTTAAGTAGAGGCTTCATAACTGCATATAATTTTTGAGTGACATACATAAAGCAGTTTATTTTATTATTTCTATAAAAAGGTTATCTTGATAATATCATAAATTTATATTAGCATCAATTTTAAGGTTTTGGGGCCAGTCACTGCCTTAGACATTTGTATACACAAATACTAATAATTATGTTTCACAGGAATATAACTTTAATCTTAATAGAATAAAACATTTGTTATTCAAATCATGTAGAAGTTCACTGATCCTATTTGAACTTGGAATGACAAATTATTTTTAGCCACAACTAAAAGTGCACTTTTCTTCTGGATCAATGGAGAAAAACCGAAACTTGGTCAAAATCGAGAACAGAAGTTATCGAAAATTTTGTATCGTCTCTCATGCCCAAATGAAGCCACTGATATCTTCTTTACAGCTGGTTCTATGAAGTGCTTGTCAATTAAACATTTCATTAGTACTAATAGTAGTCCCACCTATGTTCAGTTGGTCATGCCTATTTGCTTGATGATATTTGAAAGCTAATTAGCAAAAGAAATATATATATATATAAATGTATACAAACCATACTTGAACTTTGCATATGATGGGGGTGAACTTTTTATTTGTTTCAAAGTTGTTAGTTTCATAATCTCAGACAGATAAGCTGAGCTATTCAATGTATAGACAGAAAAGGGTTACTAGAAGCTTGGTAGTGTTTATATAAAGATTTATTATGCTATTCCTATATGAATTATTAGAAATCAAAGCTTTTACAAATATATTGTTGTTTTTTGTTGCATACTTAGTAGAAACTGAGTGACAATGGTTCTCATGTACAAAGGGTTGAGTCTATTGAACATGGAAATGAGCAAGTCACATGGGGACCACAGCTGACATAAAGTTGTGGTAGAATGATACCCAGTAGAATAACATTTGAGTATTTTTGGTATATTATAAGGATAGTGATATCACTGAAAATATATTACTTTTGGAAATGATGGTATGTAACAGCCTTTTTCATTGAAAATATCATAAACCATGGTAGTGGTTCATAATAGAGATTGTCCATTTGTTCCTTGTTACTTAATATTGTTCCACCAACATACAACAAAACAGCTGTGAATATCATAATAAACCCTGGGTAATATTACCAAATTCATCATTGTTCATTATGTTGGGTAGCTTTTCAGTTTATTATACCACCTAGCAAATAACAGTGGTGTATAATATTCACTCCCAATCATTTTAATATAGTCTGTGGATTATATGGAGCCACACCATCTGCTCCATATACCACACCAGGTATATGTAGATAGGTGTGTGCATGGTGGTGGATCTAATTTCATGTTTATATGGTAGGTGTGACACTTGTACTAAAGCAGTTATTATTGCAAAGGTATTGATGTCACATATCATTTATTTATGAATAGGATTTTTGGCTTCTTGGACACAATGCTGCTGTTACAGTTTCTTTTTCCCACTGGATGAACAATGTTGGTCATGTTACACAAAGGTTGAAAACTTTATACAATGCCCCCCACTAGTACAGCAGTATGTCTACGGATTTACAGTGCTAAAATCAGGGGTTCGATTTCCCTCGGTGGGCTCAGCAGATAGCTCGATGTGGCTTTGCTATAAGAAAAAAACACAAAACACAAACTTTATACAAATGTCTAGGCTGTCTCCAACAATGTAAACCTTTAGCCCATAGTTTGAAAGTAGACACCAAGCTCAGTTTTGAGCAACAGATGAGCAGTCATGGGGATGGCTGATGGTAAGTGTTGAGTTGTAGCAAACACTGCATGATTTTGAATTTTGTAAATACTGCAGTTATAGTGGTCACTCTTCAAGCTGGCTATGAGGAATAGCAAGAATCATGCAAGCACGTAGCATTTACATCATTTCTCTAAGCTACAAAGAAACCCTAATTTTGACTTTTCTAAATATTACAGCTTTTAGACATTGAGTCAACATAAGGAATTGTAGCTTGAGGAAAGAATGTCAATACTATGTCTCAAATCTTGAGTTATTTGTTTAGTTTTATGCAATCAGATATTCATTTTACACCACTTATCTTGTTTCTTTATTTTATTTAAGATTTCTTCCCATTGTTGAAATGAACAATTTTTAATATTTTTGTTCATACTATCAGGATATATTTATGTGTTCAGATCAGTAATCCAGAATTTCAGAGGAAGAATATCTTTCATACTTAATACTATTAAATAGGCACAAGGACTATCCAGCTAGAAGCCTACAAGTCCTACCAACCATAACATGGTGAGCAGAATGCAGTGTCTCATAACAACTAAGAATGCATAAACTCAAAATGAAGTGACAAAAGCCATCCGTGTGCCTAAGGCAACAGCACACTACTTAATAAAAAGGTTTTTGTGTTTTTTTCCCGGAGAAGCAAAAAGTTGTGTACGTTAAGTATTTGGAGAATGAAAAGGGTATTTATGCTACTTCACATGAAAACAAACTAGTCAAGCCACTATATTTAGCCCATCCTACACTAATTATATAATGGAAAGCTACAGGGAGGAAGATTGTGATTTGAAATATGACGACATTACTAATGGAGATTTTTGAGATTGAAATTCGCTACTATTGTCGAGATGCACTATTTTCAGATAGAGAATGACTGGATATAGTGAAGCTCTAAAATAATTTTAACATAACATAATTAGACTCTCTATGATTATGAGAGAACTCACTTGTAGAGAAAATATATATTTAAAAATGGCTGGTGTGGGTAGAGAAGGCACAAATATACTATGTAAAAACTACACTGACAAACACAACACCAACATTATTTATAAAATACGATGTGATAACTGCCACGACTTCTATATTGGGGAAACAAGTAGAAAAATGGAAACCAGATTCAAAGAATGCAAAAAGTCACCTTCACACATTTTCAAATACTGCAAATCAAGTAAACACAACATAACCATAGAAAACACCCAAATACTAAATAAAGAAACAAACGCAAAATTAAAGAAGCCTCACTTACACAACAACTCAAGCCCAAAATAAGCCAATACAAAGGGACACCTTTATACCTATATTAATAAAAATAATGAAACATCTCAGCACTCCCTCTACATTCCTATACTCAGTTACACAACTGCCTTCAAACATGTGGTCAGCTACAGGTCAGTGAACCATTCTTTCTTTGTGAAACTGACGATGACCGAAGAAGGTCGAAACGTTGTTCGCTCTTCTGTTAGTGCCTTCTCTACCCATACCAGCCGTTTTTAAATGTACAATTAGCCTCTGTAGTTCTTGTCAAAACTAAATTATGTGTGATTTTGATGTTTAGCTTCAAATTTTCCGAATTTCCATGTTTGGGAACAAATTGGAAGATGTGATGACCCTTCAGAGAAGAAAGTATCCAAGTCGGAGACTTCCTTGGATCCAGACTACTCTATCTGAACTTGTTTTAAAACTGAATGGAGCTCAGACAGAGGGAATATTCAGGTAATTAATTAGTTACATTGTTGCCACTAATCTCAGAATATGTAGTGGTGTAACATAGGCAGAAGTGGCTAACACATAATCTTATTAGGTATAAAATCAATCAAAATATATATATGCATAAGACTGCTTCAATTCTGTTATTCATAATAGCTTCCATTTTATATTTCAGGTATTTTTTAAGATTATGCAGAGAAGAGTTTCTAGTTGTTTTGCTGTAGGATGTCCTTCAACACATTGTGCAGAATGTGTTACATATGCTGTCGTGTACATTTGAAACAAGTTTGGATTAACAGTGGGATTAACTTAACCTTTTAATGCTGTGACAGTGCCACAGTTAGTAATGTATCTGAAATTAAGAAGCGCTGCAAATCATCTATGGTTCCACACTTTTTGGACACCCTGTAGTTACTTTGCTGATTTTCTTGCACCCACTTTACTTCTCTGAACCATTGAGAAAAGTAATGCATATTGTTTCTTTGGTACACTTAGTATTATACAGAAAACCAAATTGTTAGAATAAGCAATTTTCATGGTTACTGATTTTTATTTTATTTACAAGGTGGCTTGGTGTGTGTGCTATTTACTCTGTATATATGTGCTGCACAGTGCATTGGTTACATTAAATCAAACAACTAGATATGGAGGTGTATTGTTCTTTGATATTAAAAATATATTTTGGAGTTCCCTGTTAACACAGCCTGGCCAGTTCAAGGTATTCCATCAGACCTTGAACATCACCATAAACAAGTGAAATTTGTACCATGGCAAATAGACACCATTGGTTAGAACAATTAATGTATATGTTCTTACATTTTATTTCATTATTTCTAATTGGAGTTTACATTTATTATTTTAATATTATTATTATTAGCTGAGTTATATGGATTTAAATTTAACTTCAGCTGCCTAGACTGGCTAAACATCGTGAGATATTGTTAACAGCAAGGATGCTCAACTTATGAAACAGTGTATTCTAGTCATTTTTAGTAATATATAGCTTGAACATCATATTTAATTATCCTTACTCAATAATAGGTACATGATTTTAGTTCTGACCTATGAATGTAGTTTGCATTGATCAGAAGTTAATATTAATTAGTGGTAATGAATGCAAGTTTTTCTCTAAATAGCTGAACTTAGTTCTCTATCACTCTCAACCTGGTGAATATACTGTGAAACTTGTTGTTGAAAAATTATTCCAATATTTGTGCTACTTTGATATGAGTCATTTAATGGAGAAAAAATAAGTGCTCCCATTGAAATGAGTAATGTAAACTTAAACCAAATTTTATGTTAATCTGAATCAAAATATTGCGTTTGAAGTTGATTTCACTTTATAAACAAATTTGGATGACAAGACTACTGATTTATTTCTGAAATTGTAAGTAAATAAAGGCTATGAACATTTGCTAAAGGCCTATTCTAACATGAGATTTATCCAATTTTCATTTCATTCTTTGAACACTAAGGGGTTCTTTTCAAAGATTTGGGTGATTCTAGTTCAAATTTCCTTTAAATATATATGGATGCAGTTCCTTCCATCATTACTTACCGTCATGGTTGACAATAAGGTTTGAGCAGGTTTTGACAAAACACTCTAATAAAGTATGTGGCATAAACAATCTTAGAAAGCAAGCTCATTCCTGAAACAAGACTCAAACTCTTCCTTTGCAATATTAAAAGCTATACACATTAAAGAATAATAGACTATCCAATTCTTAGAATCCAAACATTTTGTAGAATACTAAATAAGGTACTGCAAAGGTTGCAGGAGTGTTGAAAAGTTGATCTGTTTTTTCTGAATTTTGCATAAACTAAAGAACTTAATAATTGTAGTGCACACAGTAGTATTATTATCACGTATAAAGTGAAGGAGTAAAAAAAACTACAAATAATTTTAAATTTTATTACACATATTTATAAAATAATTATTTTAAAAACATGAAGGTTTATTTAAAGTGATGTTTTATATGAAAATGCTGCTTTTCAAATGGTAAGATTTATATGCACTTAGTGGGAGTTCTGTATTTCATGAAATACTAGTTCACTAATGCACAACAAAGACAGATAACATTGTAAAGATCTTTTTTGTATTCTCAGATATGGTAACATGAGTGAATGTGTATTACATCAATTTTGCTTCAGTGATGTTCACTTGTAATGGTTGAAAGGTCAATATAATAAATATGTATAAATGTATATTGCTATGATATTTAAGCTATTTAGTCCAAACATTTGTGTTCTTTGAATTATAATTTCTGGTTATTCTAAAAATAAAAATATATATAAATACACTGCTGCTCAAAATCTTAAGGCCAATGAACATAAAGTAAAAATATGCATTTTGCATTGTTAGACTCAACCACTTATTTGAGTAGAGCTTCAAAAGATGAAAATAAGAAAATAAAAAAAAACTTTAGCATATAATAGGGAAAATGTGAACACTATGAAATTAGTCAATATACTAGCTGGTCAAAGGTTTAAGACCATACTAATATGAAGTCCTAAACAGGGTGGGAAATGCCCATCAAGAGGTCTCAGTAGTGAGTTGCACTGCCGTCATTGCGAATAACTTCAAACATTCGTTTTGGCATGGTCGATGTAAGTGTAAGCGTTGCAGAAGGCTGGTTGGAATGTTATTTCAAGTGGTGAAGATGGCTTCACGAAGATCATGCACTGTTTGGAATTGACGTCTATTTCTCCAGACTTCCCTTGCCATCCACCCTCAAACATTTTCAGTGGGGTTCAGTTTGGGCGAACACGCTGGATGGTCCAAAAGAATCACATTATTCACCATGAAAAAGTCCTTTGTCCTGCGGACATTGTGGATTGCAGCATTATCCTGCTGAAAGATCCAGTAATTTCCGCACAAGGGAGGGCCTTCAGTCAATAACGATGCTCTCTCCAACATGCCAATGTAACCAGCTACTGTTTGACGCCCCTGTATAACCTGAAGCTCCATTGTTCCATGGAAGAAGAAAGCACCCCAGATCATGATGGAGCCTCCTCCACTGTGTCATGTAGAAAATGTCTCCGGTAGGATATCCTTATCGTGTCAGTAACGTTGGAAGCCATCTGGACCATCCAGGTTAAATTTTTTCTCATCAGAGAACAAAACCTTCTTCCACTTTTTTACGTCCCATGTTTGGTGTTTTTCAGAAAAGTTTAACCGAGCTATTTCGTGGTGTGGAAGGAGGCGTGGCCTTTGACAACATTTACGATTTTTAAAGCCTTTATCTCGTAAATGTCGTCTTCTTGTTCTTGAGCTGCATTCTGTGTCCATAAGGGCCTTAATCTGGTTCCACGTTTGGCTGGTGTCTTGCCAGACAACCCATCGAATCCTCCTGTTCAACGCCGACAAAAGTTTCTTGGGCCAACCACTTGAAATTCTCATTTCGTATCCCTCTGGGTCTTTTAAGAAATTTGCAACAGCAGTTTTACTACTCCTAATCTCACCAGCGATGGCATGCTGAGAGAGACCTTGCTTTTGCAGCTCAACAATTTTGCCATTTTCAAACTCTGTCAACTTTTTAGTCTTTGCCATGTTTTTACCTAGTGTAACACAGGAGATATCAGTGGGAGATGTTGACAATGCTAATGCTTGAACACAAATGAGTAGATTTCATTATGTGTTTACAGATTAACATTTTGTTTCAGTATGGTCTTAAACCTTTGAACAGCTAGTACATAGGCTAATTTCATAATGTTCACATTTTTACTGTTAAATGCTAAAAAAGGTTTTTTTTATTTTCCCTTTCCTTATTTTCATCTTTCGAAACTCTACTTGAATAAGTGGTTGAGTCTAACAATGCCAAATGCATATTTTTTCTTTATGTTCATTGGCCTTCAGATTTTAGCCAGCAGTGTATGTATTTCACATTTCTTTTATGGTGGTTACAAGATTGATCAAACCTACCAACCACATACAGAGATTTCAATTCAGTAGTGAAAATAACAGATAAAATATAAACGTTTTTCTTAAAAAAATTAACTGGATATTATGAAGATTTTACTTGTGAAACCTGAAAATGTTTGATTTAAAAAATATTTTTCATCTTAGAATGAAAATTACTCTGCATGTTGGATAGTCAAGATCCTGAAATAAATATTTAAGAGAAAATCTCTGATTAAAAAAATCTTAAAACTTGATATTTTATGTTCAAAAGCCTTGTTATATTTACCAATAACCTGCAAGTATTTGAAAACAAGTGCATATCAAAAATCACAGTGTAATTTGTCTCATGGATATTTTTGTGGCTATGAGCTGGTTGGATTACACCCAACTTATTATAAAGAAATAAAAGGCTTGTACATCAATAGCACCTATTTTGTTAATTTTTGAGGCACATAAAGTTGTATTTTGGTATCTTTTGTATGAAATGTTATAAAGCTTATGCAAAAACATCCTTAATTTGTTAAAAACTATTAAAATAAGCATTCATGAATTTTGAACTTATTAATTTATAATTCAAATTTTCAGTAAGAAAAGTTAAAATTATGTATTAAACTTTTTAACAATAATAGAAATTGAAATTATCAACCAGACTAATTGCAAGCAAATTTATTTCTGTTAATAAATATCTGACAGCTAAGTCTACATTGGCAAAATCTAGTGTCAACATCAATTAACAGCTACTGGGAAGAAATAAATAGAGGAACCTGATATACAAATATGGTTTATATTTGAAGTAGCAAGGTTGAGCTTGCAGACTAGCTAAGTCTAAGATGAAAATAAGACATAAGTTTCTCAAAGCTTCAGTAATAGCATGCAGAGTTTAAGTATATGTAAGAGAATATAAAATAAAAGAATAATTTAATATATTTTTATTCATATATAAATATATTTCATTCAGGTAATTTTTAGGATTATGTTTAATATGTAAAGAATATGTTAGTTGGAACTAACTTTAGACATTAAGCACAAATTCAGTTGAAGAAGTTGGCAATTTTATCTATTCTTTAATTTTTTGCCAAGCACTATGAGCAATTTATCTGAAAATGGAAATATATTTTTGATTAAACCAAACATTCAATATAATGTCAGTGGTTAATGATATAATTTGCAATTTTTTTCAGTTATTTGCAATAACATTGTTTGTAACTGTTTTACTAGTGTACACAAAAATCTATCTTTTGGGATACCTTAGGTAAAGGAGTTCTTATATTGTATAAACATGAGATACAGTAATTAAAGTTAGGTGTGTTATAATATCTCGATACGACAGATATTTTTGCTAACAAGTGCTAAGAATATTTTAATATTCAACATGTTATAGTTTAACAAGTTACAGTAATGTGTTTTTGTGATTGATTATTTAATGTGATTAATGGCAATATCCACTAACCATTTATCTATTTATTTATCACAGTAAAATAAGATAAAAATTATGATGTTTATTGCTGTGAATGAGGTTGCATTTAAAGCACATATTTGTTCTGCATTTAAAGTTGTATAATATGTACAGCTGTCCTGACACATACATAATAAAGGCTAAAACATAATTGACTTTAGAGATATTATTACACACACAGCTTGCATGTTATTAAGTGAATGGCATGTGTTTTAGGTGGCTATTTTATATTTCTTTTTGACTCTTTTGTGATTATTTGTCTTCTCCTTTCAACTAAAAATTAATACTATATTTTCAAATGCATTTTAAATTAGATATATCAACTTGTATTTAGTGAAAAAAAATTATTCTGAACGTTTTAACTTCATGATGTTAAACTGTAAAGTTGTTTTGGAGTGTAATGCCATAATATTGTCTAACTAAAGCCAAAATACTAATGCTATTTTGGTTTGAATCCTTCTGTCCCCATTGCTTTGAAACCGAGATAACTGGGTGTGCTCAGAAAAGTACTTTCTCTTCTCTCCACTCCAGAATTTGGAAGTAGATCAAGCAACCTGGAAAAAAATAAAAAGAATAAAGGGAAAAAAATTAAAATTGTGAGCAAGCAAATATGAGTGAAGAGCTGGCAAGATGCACCCAGCAATGTGTGTGAATATCATAAAAGTAACAGCTGATGTATGACTTAAGAGTCAGTCAGGGTAGTGTGGATTAATAAATCCAATGCCAAAATTTGGCACTTTCTCTTCCCATACCAAATCACTTGGAAAGTGTCTGACTTGACAACTGAATTGAGGAACTGGAGGTAAAATTTGAAATAAATAATAAAGTTAGTGCATATATATTCTATAAAGTAACAGTTTGGTGTTTATATATACTCTTCAAAATAAGAAATGCAAAAGGGATATTTTTTTTATTTTAAAGAGAAATATATGTAATAACGTTACAAGCTCAGAGTATGTGATGTTACACGTCTTAAGGCACTGATTATCAGACCAAAATGACAATAAAAGTTGTGCACTTTGAAAATGGAAGAAAACAACGGATTTTTCACCAAAACGCATGCGTGTCCAATAAATTTGTTTAAGAGATCTGCATGTTCTGCAAGTGCAACATGTGCAAAATCTCTATAAAAGTGACGGGTTCTCAGTTTCCATAGCTCAGTGTTAAGCCACCGACACACAATACAGTTACGCCAAGACTGACTGAAGCACAACGCAACAACGCCATTGGTTGCTTGGAAGTAGGCGAATCTCAATCAGATGTTGCCAGAGTTGTGAATGTCCACCCAAGCACCATCACAAGGCTGTGGAAACGTCACCAACAACATGGATCAACTCGTGACTGTCCACGATCTGGCAGACCACGTGTTACCATGCCCGCACAAGATCGCTACATCAGGTTATGTCACCTTCGGGATAGGACCACCACTGCAATGTCTACTGCCTCAACCATACAGGGGCTGCGTAGGATTTTCGATCAGACCGTACGCAACCGTCTATGAGATGCAGGAATCTGACCTCGACATCCAGTCAGAGGCGTCATCCTCACCCAGCAACATTGTCAAGCACGGCTGCAGTGGACTCGGGCACATTGGGTATGGCCTCATCTACGATGGAAGCATGTTTGGTTCAGCGATGAATCACGTTTTATGCTTCGTAGGCAGGATGGAAGGACCCGTGTTTACCGTTGCAAAGGTAAAAGTTTTGCAGCAAACTGTGTGCAGGTTGTTGACAGATTTGGTGGTGGCAGCATCATGATGTGGGCTGCCATCGCCTACAATGCCAGAACAGATCTTTTGCACATTCGAGGGAATTTTACGGCTCAACAATACATCGACGAGATTCTTAGGCCCCATGTGCAATCCATCATGGTGAACGTCAATGACGTTTCTCAACATGACAACGCCCGTCCACACACAGCCCGACTCACCACTGTCTTTTTGAGACACAACAACATCAACGTTCTTCCCTGGCCCTCCAGATCACCAGATTTAAACCCCATTGAACATCTTTGGGACAAGTTGGACCAACGTCTGCAATGGCGACAACCTTAACCGCAGACTCTACCTCAGCTTGCAGCAGCTTTGCAGGCTGAGTGGACAGCCATTCCACGGGATGTGATTCGTCATCTCATCACTTCCATGGGCAGGAGATGCCAAGCAGTTATTGATGCTCACGGGGGCCCATACTCGTTATTAATGTTGAGTGACGTTAAACTTCAACTAGTGAGCGTGGACTTTGCCTTTGCAGACTTTGGATGTTCAGCAGTGAATGTGCAAAGTTTCACACATGTCATACAGAACTACCCGGAATAAACTTGTTAACAATTTGTCTCATATTTTGCCTTTTGCATTTCTTTTTTTTGAAGAGTATATATGTTATATTACAAGTTTTTATTTTGCTCTTGCTTTCTAATGAGAAAAAAGTGTGTTTATTTTATTCCTTCTAGTACAAATATTTTGTCAGTTATCTCATTACATGAAATATGAAGACTATTTTAAATTGAAAATTCTTTGCAATGGTTTTAGACAGAGTATGTGTGGATTCAGATAAAACTTAATTTTTTGTGAAGCTGTATTTCAATTTTTGAACATGACCAAGAGTATTTGTTTTCAACAAATATGGTATTTCAGGGTTCCAGGAGATATTGATGAGGTAAATGTTATGAAAGTGAAGATGGATCAATGGCAGTTGGTAGAATGTAATGACCCTCATGTTCCTGTGTCACTTTTGAAACTGTGGTATCGAGAACTTTATGAACCCCTTATTCCCCACATGTATTACGAAGAATGTATTGAACACTGCTGTGATCCTGTAAAAGCAATAGCCATTCTACATAGGCTGCCAGAATTAAACCGTTTAGTCCTTGCATATTTAATCAGGTTCTTACAGGTGAGTTAAACAGCAATTAAAAATACAAGTAAGATATATCAATATTCCTGTCTCAGATGTATCTTTGATATCTGTTTCACTATTTTGTACCATTGTAGTCATACTATTTGTATAAAAGTTTTTGTGGAATTGAAACAGTAATCTGAACACTAAACAGTTATTTTGGTTTATTTTCTAAAGAAGTTTGTGATGAACCATTTCTAAAGGAAAAAACATAAAATCTAAAAAATGTAAATGTAGCATAACAATTCTGATGAAACAAGTCTGGAATCTCTTTATTTAATTAAAACTGCTCATTAACGTATAAAACGATCCACTAATTTCAAAATTTATAAACCATTCCTGTGAATAGAAGCAAAAAGAAAACAAAACAAAAAAGTTTTTGTACATGTCTTAAAAATTTGAAGATTTACTAAACAATTCATAAATGTTTCACAGATTTTTATGTAATTTAAATATGGATTGAAATTCTGTGTGTTAAGATGCACTTACATGTCTATTTGAATCATGATTAGTTGATAAAATGTAAAGTACTATAGCTACACATATCAATCAGCTTGTTTAACTTTATTCATTCTTTCTGTTGAATGTGTTTCACATATTCATTTTTGAAATGTATGGCTTTATTATTAAAGGTATCTGCTTCAATTTTATAATAACCTGAATTTCAAGATTATTACTGTCCACTGTTGCTAAGTTACGTGTAAAATTTACAGTGGTATCCTGAAGTGCTGTTGTCAACAGAATATTAAAATTAACATTAGTCGTTTAATATACACTACTATAAACATTTTGAAATAGAAATAAACAAAAATAAACCAAAGCTTTACTGTATTCTGTGAAAATAAACAGCTAAATTTTATCTAATGGATTTTTACCTTCTTTTATTAAAATAAAAACAACTAAAACTCAGCCAACAGCCATTGATCATATTCTGGGGATGTTAGAATAGTAACTTGGATTAAAAATTGTTGTTGAAATGCTGGTAAATGTAAAAATATCTGTAGAACTGTATTACTGTAATGCTTCTGATAGGTGTTTGCTGCAGAGGAAAATGTTGCAGTTACCAAAATGGACTCCAACAACTTGGCCATGGTGATGGCACCTAACTGTCTGCGATGTACTTCAGAGGAGCCACAAGTAATATTTGAAAATGCAAGAAAAGAGATGGCATATCTGAGAATATTGATTCAGAATCTTGACACCAATTTCATGGAAGGAATTGTGTGAAATATGTATATGACTTCTAAAACACGTGACGTGAAGTGCCTTTTTTAAGAGGCTTAACTACTTTTCAGTATTACATTCTTGTAGTCTCAAACTGAATGTTATGGAATCTGTTTAATAACGAAACAATGACTAATACTTAAAAGATATGTGCAACAACAGAGAGACTGCACATTTCTAAAAATAATACAATGAGCTTCATATTCTTTAAGAAAAGATTTTTATGCTGTTTTATGTTTTTCAACAAAATACCATACTGCTATCATAGTCTGCTTTATGTTTGGTGCATGCTTGAAAAACAAAACAAGTGCATGTGAGATAATCCAATGAAGAAGAAGAAATTATGAATAATCACTGACAGAGGAATTCTTGGAGTAGAATGTGTTGATACAGTTTCTTTCTAATGTGTATATTTTATCCTTATTTAGCCAAGAACAATAAACTTTAGAAATACATCTAGTAAAAGAGCTTTGCTTCAGGTAGCTGTTTTGTAATATTTTGAATTGTTGATATTTGATCAAATTTCTTTACAAATATAGTATATGTTCAAATTAGGCACATGTACTTTTTTGTACAGTAGCTTAAAAGTAAACACTAGGTTTGGGTATATTTCATATTTATGCTGGTGATTTATCACATATAAGTTGGTGTAGTAGAATTGTATATGTTTTACATTATTTCCTGTTTTATAGAAATGTAGATTATATTCTACCCTCTCAAGAACTAGATTTTGAGCATTAAACAGGAATGAGTAATGTGTACATAGACATATAAATCACATAAAGTTTATTCAAAACTCTTGAAGAGGAATGATTATTTTCTTTCAGCAAAACATATTCATACTTTTGAAGTCAAAACTTTAACCAGGAACCAGTTTAAGTTCAGTTACTTTATATCATTTCAGACATGTCACACATTTTCCATTAATGCATCTGTCAGATGAAGAGCTTTTAAATATTAATTTGTATTCACATGATAAAAGTTAATTGCAATAGATGTAAAATTTATGCCTAGGTAAGCTTCATTAATGTGTATAATTCCAATTCAAAAACAAATTTCAATACGCTGAGTGTTTTTGTAATGTTACAGTTTGATAATGCAGAAAAAGCTCGGATATATTTGTCTTCATACTACTTTTGTATTTTACTCTTTACATATCAATTTAGTGAAAAATCACACATGCCTGTGATGATTTTATTCTCTTGAAGGTTTTACACCTTTCACTGTAGTTCCTGTTCATTGAATTTGAAAACCATATCCATTTTTATACATTACATACATATTTGTCACAAAAAGTCAAATGTACTTTGAAATAAGTGGATCATTTTCATCAAAATTGGTTCCAACTTTGTTATGCATAAAATGTTTACAACCACTGGCTATAGATTTCTCAAGACCATTTGCTACACGAGAGGCTTATCAATAGTAATAAATACATTGTGGTAAATGAAGTTTTGACTTAAGTTGGAATTTTTCCCCCCAATTTGTAAAAAAATCCTTAGGTGAAAGTAAAAAAAATTTCAATATGATGGTTGTTTCCTTTCACCAAATCAGCTATTCTTGTTTATTGCTGTTCCCTATATGTAAACTTTTCCTGTTTCATGCCAAAGACCTTCTGCTTCCCTCCCCACCTATGGGAATTCAGTCATTCCAAAATGTTTCTTCTGTAAATAACCATCAGGTCACCTCTGTATTATTTATTCAAATAATGCAGTGACTCCCTCTGTGTATCTCGACTAAACTGACACTTTTCATTTGACAGTGCTTGAGCACAGACTTTTTTTTGACCTGATTTCAGTTTGAGGTACAGTTTCTTTACAAAGTGATTAAACTTTTTCAACTAGTCAGTTTTCTTTAGATTTATTTTCATTTTAACACATTATTGCCACCATTTCATCAAATCTTGACACAAAAATATCAAAGTCAATGTCTAAGTTTTGTTTGGTTAAACTCTGACAGGAGCTTCATCTCAAGCCTCTGATGTATCACTCTGATGGAAGATTTTTCATTGTTTATTTGCAGCACTGAATGTTACATGGGTCAACCTCTGTCACCAGACATTGTCTCACTTTCTTCTGAAAAATTTAAACCTCTTGATATGTCTTCTCACACCTTTTCTGAGGAATCAGTTGGACCTATAACTTTTTTTTTTTTTAGTTTATTTCTCAGGCATGTGAAATTTTAAACCCCACCTCCCACTTCTTATGACTCGCAGCTTTCCTTACTGCATGAACCTTCTTCTCAATCCTATTTGTTTTTCTAGTGCTCCCATGACATTTGGGTTCATGCTGAACAATTTGCCTACTTGTTAAACAATTGTGTGAGCATGCCTCATCCACTACAGCCTTAGGATCAGTTTGTTCTTGCATATTGTCCTTATTTTTACCAGTATCTGTTGGGTTATGTTTCACATGAATCTCTTTTTTTCTACCTTTTGTTGATCACACCCACATGACTGTCTTATGGTATCTTTTTATTATTCATGGGGTGCATGGGTTGATCACTATAAAACTTTTGGTTTTTGGTCTGTTGAGAAGCAGTCATTACATTATTAACATTTTTGTGCTTCTAGCCATCCATCTGGTTATGGATCACGTCCTTCTCTAATCATACATGGTTTGGTGGTTATTTGTTCTGACAATCCAATGTTGATGCTATATATCAGTCACTAAGGTTGCACCTGTTTGAGGTTCCTCTGCTTTCATATGTTAGATCTCTATTGGGCACACACACACACCACATTTGTTTAATTCCCTGTCATGTTCCACCTTCTTTCAAATTTGTGGTAGATTGTATTTCCTATTCTCACTCTGAGAAGATGTTCCTGATGGACTAGTTACTCAATCCTTTCATTTTCCAGTGACTTTACCTCACATTGATGCACTTGTCACAGTCTGAATTACAAATTACTTTTCTTTTGGTCTCTGGTGTTTCATTCTCCAGCTTTGAATATTGAGCTTTCAGCCAAGATTGGTCTCTGAAATTTCTATATGTTGATTCTCCTATTCAACTGCTTAACAGGATGGTTTCCCTATTCCATATCTTTTCATACTGGGGTCTTCTGATAGCTTCCTGTTGACCAGCTCAACCATTACTTCTTCATTTATACCAACTGAAATTATTCCCTTCTGTACCCATTCTCCCTCCTTGACCCACAGCTAATGCCCTTTGTGTTCACTTACTGTCTAGTTCAATCCTTGGCAAAGAGATTAGGTTTCTTCCATCACATAGGTTTCCATTTGGCTCAGTCCATCTGTCCTTCATTCGTGGAGGTATATCATTGGAAATGGAAAGTTTCTCACACATGGTACCATGCTCAGGCATTTCTATCTACTTGACTCACTAAGGCCATGGCTTTTCAACTGGGGGTCTTCAGTCTCTTTGATTTGGGTTTATCAGGTAGCCTTATCTCACACCTTTTTGCTTTTCTCATGACAGTAGAATATATATTTCACCTATCTTTACCGTATTAATCCATTCTTTCTGGATTTGGCCTCCTCCAAGAAGACCATCTCTTCTGTGCTGGGATGTTAATTTAGTCCCCTTCAACAATTTAGTTTATCTTGTGATTCAGTTGACTTATTCCTCATTGCCTCTTTCCTACTGAAACTTTAGCAACTTTTCATCAAATTTGTCATCTAATCTACCCCCTTCCACTTCTTGGTTCAGTTAAAGTATTTATTTATTTTCAAGTTCTTTACTGGTCAGATATTCTACAGTTCAAAATTTTCACTGTAAAGCAATGTTGAAGCATACTTTCCAATGCATGTCTTCTCAACATTCACTGTTGAGATGGAGTTTTACAAGATTACTTACAGGTGAACAAACCCATGGTGTTTACTTCATAAACTTGCCCATTTCAGTCTATACCACCCACGGACTTCAAAAATAAAGCAGATGGAGATATCTGTTCATCCATGCCACACCTTGACTGAAAACATAAGGATGGTCAGGTTTCCAAAACAGGGTTTTGTGATCAGCCATTGCTCTTTCTCAGATGATGATATTCCTCAGGACTCATACATTTTCCATCTGTTTCTTCAAGTGTAGTATGGGAGTCCCTACCTCTTACTAGTTCCATGTCTCTGGAATGATTGACTATGAGGGTACCCTGCTGAATGTTTAGATGACATATTATTCTCCAGTATGAGTTATACAATTACTGTGGAGTGAGATGTCAAATTGTTGTTCACTCCTTAGATTGGGAGCTCTCATGCTACTATAGCATTGATGTCAGTACTCCTTGGCTGTGTTTTGGATTTAGAGGTGAACAATAAATGAACGTCTGCACACCTGTTCTAGATTGTTTATTTTCCTTTCTTGATTATAGGGTTTTGCTCAGTTTTGCAGTTGGGGTGTATATTTAGTTTATGTAGACATCCTTTTGATCCTTGTTGTTAATTTCTGGGATCAAGATTCTTCAAACAATATGTGTCATGCTTTGGGATTGAATGGTTTTAGATTTTGTCTGACATACAGGTGAAGACATCTTATTCCACCCTGGATGTTGGTTCCAAGTGGCTAAGATTTTGGATCCAGTTGATTTACCAATTGTGGTCTGTTTCACCCTAGCCACTCTACACCATGAGATTCATACCATCTCTACCCGCATTTCTGATTGGTGGGATTGACTTATGTATATATAAGGGTTGAGACACTTCTATCTCAATGAATGTCATCCTATATTTTATCTGCCATTTTTCTCCACTTTTACAGATGAGCAAAGAGTATTCCTGATCAAAAGTGGTGCAGTTCCCCTCTTCAGGTCTTCCATCTGACTTTCATACACAGAGCTATCCTTCATATGCTTTCTGGGGGTATGCATGTGTATGCACTTGTCTCTACTCCTTATTATTGTGGGATTCTAGCTAATCTTGTGAGTGGAGGAAAGTACCACATTTGATATTATAACTTTCATCTACCAAAAATGTATTTCCAGTAGGTACTTCCCTCTTTTCACACTTCCTAATCTTCTTTCCCTCCACATTCTGACAATACTTCTATCATCTGACAGGCTTTGAACTGATAGTTTGATAGAGGCACACATAGGGAATTGTATGTGACCTGAAGTATACTATGCTTCTCATGGTGGAGAGGTGATGCATAATGATTTATATGCAAGATATGGTGGAGTCACTTGATACCAAGATGGAGATTAGAAGGACTGTGGCAGGCATAAAAGAAAAGTTTGCATATAGGGGACAGTAATGACTGAGAATAGGTAATATTGTGAAAGGAGGGATATGCCTAACAGAAATGCATTTTTTAGTATAAGAAAATTATAACATTATCCAAAACAACTTTATGAAGTTTAAATTTACAGGCATGTGTTATCAACATATCACTAATCTATAGCAGTCATTGTTTATAGACATCAAAGAAGTTATTTTTTATCTAAGAAAAATTATACTTCTATTATTTTGGAGTTAGTAGTGAGAACTATTAACACAAGCTTTCTAGCCTTTAAAACGACAATCAGTTGTTGTTTTTTATGTAAGATAGTGTAATAAAATAAAGAAAGTAAAAACAAAGAATTGTAACTAACATAATAATCACAAACATATCTGGTGTATAGTAAAATAATTAAAAATCACTTTGCTCAGTATTAGTTTTGAGTAAGACTACTGTTTAAACTTTTCTTGCTCAATGAACTTTAATTTAAAACAAAATCTTATCAACAATTCTACAACAAAGTAACAGAGATACTAATAATGTACTAATTGTGTATAAACCGAGCAGCTTGACACATTTAACGCTGTCTCAGAAGCTATTAATAAGCCTTTAGAGATCTTATACCACATCTAACCATAAAATGGTTAATGCTTTAACAGATTTGGAGTTGTATAGCCATGATACAATACCATTTACTTCTTTCATTAATAATATGATAAAAGAAGTATAAATAAACTTTTAGACTAAACACTACAATGATGTAACTTTGCACAGTATGTGTTTATCAATGTAATATGATAAAAAGAGTTCAAAGTAATCTAAATGCCCTTATATTTTGTAATTAAGAATTGCTTGCAAGCTACCTCAATCTTTATTAATTTTACTATATCTTTATTAGTAATTCTCCGTGTATCTTTTCACTGCTTTATTACCTCGGACTTTTATTAATATTGAATTCATTGTATGGTGTTCATCTAAATGTTTAGTAAAATGATTGTATAACATTTATTTTGTATTTACGATAGTTCTGCATAAAATATTTATTTTTGCGTTAAAATCAATGTTTAGGGAAATAGCATTGATTTGTGTTGCCACAAAATGTTCTCAAACAGCCAGATAGAGATTCAGAATGAAACTAAAATAATTATGCTACTTCTTAAAATCCAATGATTGCTTTTAATATATAATTTCAAGTTTTATATGCTACCCTGCTAAAAGTACCTGGGAAGATATAAAAATGGTCAAAGTTGCAGAAGATCCCTGCCCAACAAGTGTTAAAATAAAAAAAATAGTTTACATTGCTTTTAATTATTCTTAACCCTTCACAGATATTTTTGACAATGAAGGTAAAAATATGTTGTGATAATACTAAGTTACCATAGTCTAATGGCTGTGTAAATTGAAGAGAAGGAAAAAAAAAAAGAAAAAGGTATTTCCATGTGATGCACCAAGTAAATGATACAAACCCATTTTTTGCTTTCTGATGTGATGTCATTTTAGTAATGCATTTATATTATAATTTCTACATATTTTTGAATAATAATTTTTGTTTTATTGAAGTGTTATTTCACATTTAGAACTTTTAAAATAATCATCTACACAATGTACTGGTTCCACTTCTCAGACTTGGAGTATAAAACTTATTGTGGGTAACACATGAATGTGTACTGCTGTATAACAAACACTGCCCCATCATACTTACTTTGTGTACTAATTTGCTTATTTATTAAGTGCCAAAACTTTAAATGTGTGATTTGTACTTCCCAATGAAGCCTTGTATTTTATTACTACCAAGGGAATATGAATGTGACTATAACACAAGGGATGTGTAAGTGTTTCTTGTAGGAAAATAAATTAAAGGAGTTAAATCATTTAGAGGAAAAAAAGAAAAAAGGAATAAGGTTCCATTAATTTGTGACAGAAAATAATTTAAATGGTGACTATAATTACAGTGATCATGATGGTTTTATTTCCAATACTTTAAAAGAGGATGCATTGACAGTTTTTCATTTCTTTGTACACTCAAAATAATGAAAAAGCTCTCTTATTATTGTGCCAAGTGCATCGCAGTGGCAAGTTTGACACTTTGTGGAACTAAGTTTTTTGTGGTTTATGTCCTATTTACACCAGAAACATAAAATTGTGATGCACACTTTTGAGGATGTGTGATAAGAGTGATTGTCAAATCACTATTTGGTCTGACAAATGTAGGTGGTAATGTTTGGATATGAGACTCAAAACTCAAGAAAATTTCAATGATTGACTGTTCTTCAGGAGAGCAGTTAAGAAGAATAGTCAACTATTCAAAATTCTTGAGTGTTGGCTCTTGTGTGAAAACATTACAACTGTTGTAGGTGATCTTGTGCAATAACTTCTTAACTAGAAGTGTAGGTGTTGGTCATATTTGTGTGCTTTTCCTCTAATTCAGCATATGGAAATTAGAGGTGGTTAACACAGGTAACCTTGTGTTTCTTTGCAAGAAATCAGACAAAAGTCAACTGTCATTTCAGTTTATGAAATCATTTCAGATCTGCAGTATAGATCTTAAAATGTCTTTTCAAACAATTCAAAATTTGCATGCCAAGAAATGCCACAATACATAGAAAAATGGGGAAAAAATAAAACTCAAATATTTGCATTTTGACTTTCAGTAAAATAACTTATTATTTCTGTGGAGTGTTTCATTTATGTTCAAAATTGACGTTAAATTACAAAAAAATGCATATTGTAATATTTTACTTTTTTACATTAATTAGGTTTGCCCTGTAGAAAGCCAAGACTTTACATAGATTTCATTACAAGTGTTTAAAATAAAGTGTAAACTATATTTTATAAGAAATATCTTTTTTGTTTGGATTATTGTATTTTGCCTACAATGTTTACTCAACTAGTTTTGTAGAAAGTCCATTTGCAAGAATAAATTCATTTATTCATGTAATATATTTTGCAACAATAACAATATGTATGTTGTGTACATTTTAGCAATAAACTGGATTATCTTGATAAATCTGATGTTTTGTATTTTACCATATTATTTTTCATTGTTTTTTACATGAAATGTAGTTGATTAAATTACATTATTGTTATGATAAAGCTGAATCATTCATGTGTGTCCATGCTCAAGAAATCAATTTTTGTATTTTTCATGTGTACATGAATTTGCACCTAGTTCCTACTTAATGTAAAGTAGATAATAAGTAAACACTAATTACTAATTAAAATTTGTGGTTGAATTATAAAACAGGTTGTACAATTTTAATATTTTTATTGAATATATTGTTAAAACAAATGGATCTTTTGAGAGGCTATGAACTCTGGTAACCTGGTAATAGGTAATTCTTGAGTTTAACAACAGACTTTTGTAGTTTTACATCAAAGCCTAAAGGAGAAAGAGCTCATCCTTAATATAATACCACTAAATGAAGCTGATCCAGTGACAAATACAACATAACACAATCTACCATTTTTTATGCAGCATTAAAAAATCATGACATCTTTAGTGTGCCTCTTCATGCCAGGAACCTGGTCCAATGAAAAGCTAAAAAACTATCACACCATCTGCATTCTCTTTGTTTACATATTCGGAATTATATTGATTTGCAAAACTGATGTAATTGGTTTGTAGAAAGAACCAAAATACAAAATATACTTTAACTACAGTTTTGAGTAGGATTAGGCATTGAGCTATATATAAAGAAAAACATTGTAATACAAAATTAAATAAAACACAAAGGAAAGCTTATAACAAATAATTGTTTAGTGTAATTACTTTTTAGTCCGTAGACCACAATAAAATCACTGGTAAAATTAACGTAAAATCTTAATTACTATTGAATTTTGAAAATGAAAGACTCATAGCTAATGCCCTCCCCTGGCTAAGCGTTATGTCTGTTGACTAACAATGCTAAAAACCGGGTTTCAATACCCGTGGTGGGCAGAGCACTATCACTTTTTATTTCAGTTACTGATATAAATATTAGGATCATACATAAAAGGTGCAATGATAAAAAGGCCCTAAACAAGAGAGTGATCGAATAGTTGACTATTCTTCTACGATATCTTCTTGTGGCACGTTTTGAAGTTTACTGTATGCTTCTCGAGCTGTAATTAATTCTGGATCTAATCTTGTTGCTTCCATAAATGCTTCTTTTGCATCCTTTATCCTGTCTTGCTTCTGCAGTTCTTTTCCTTTATACACTTTAATTCGTGCTCTTTCTGACTTGCAGAAGGATTCCAGTTTCTCGAACTTACTTAGTTCACTGAGGTATGTTTCAGAAGAAATCTCATTGTTACTCCTTTTCAATAGTAAATAATCTACTGCTGCGTAATGTATTCCACTTTTTTTCAGATATTCTTTTGTTTTTTCAAAGTCCCTTTCCATTCTCCAAAAATAAAGCCCTAATTGATGAAGTATGTGTCCATTTTTCCTTCAGTAATGTTATCAGCTTGAAGTAGGCATTTTTCATTTCACCTTTATTACCTAAGTAACGATATACTTTGGAGCAGTTAAGTAGAATGTATGCAGTGTTTTCACATTTTTGAAGTTTTTCGAGATATCCAAGTATTTTCTTTTTCAACGAGTTGTCTCTTTTATTGTTGAACCATATACTTGAAAGCGATAAAGTGTAAGTGATAATATAGTCTGCATTATCTTCATTCGATAGGCTAATGGCTTTGTAAAGACTTTCCAGTTCATCCTGAGTAGGGTTTTCATTTTTTTATTCCGGCGTAATCTTGCTAAAATCAGTCCCTTCATGTAATGCCACAACGGTTCTTCTGGATTTAATTTTAGACCTTCATCAAATGAATGTAAAGCTTCTTCATAATTTTGAAATGCACATTCGAACAGAGCAAAACCACGGGCTCCATGTAACCAAGCCATTTGTTTCGGGTCGTTCTTAATTTCTTCCCATAATGCTTCTGCCAATTCCAGTCGGCTTTCACAATTCTCTATTTGGCCTAGCATATGATATATATGGGCTTCCAGCGCATTAAACAAATAAAAAGGTGTTTTTTCAGTAATGCTCTGAGATATTTCTTTTGCTTCAGATAAATAAGCTTCTGCTTTTAATAAGTTTACTTCGTACAAACCGTCCTCCAGACCAGTCATATAAATGTATCCAAGAAGAAGAAAGCTTAGTTCTTGAATATCGGGCTTCGCTGTTTTCATCCAATCTGTCAAATTGTCGTTTATCTTTTGGACAGTTTTGTTGCTAAAAGGGATTTTCAGCTTCCACTTGCAATGGCATTCCAGTTGACGAAGTCTAATAGATTGATCATCCATCTATTGATAAAAACAACAATTAATGCTATTAGATTATTATTTAAAGTATACTTGGTTAAACTGCTGAAGACATAAAATATTCTAAAATATTTTAATGAAGACCATTTATGTAGTTATAAGTTTCTATTATTGTTTAGCTGGGTGGAAGTTTAAAGTAACCTGAGGAGAGGGTCACAAATTCGAGAAATCTTTTCAAAACGTTGAAGATAATTTGAGACTTACATATATAAGTAACGAATTAAACTAAAGCTAGAGGGAATTAATTAATCAGTTGTGCATGATATGTACGGTGCATCTGACACTGTAAACCAGTTACTCAGTAAAGTGTTTGTGGATATCGAGTTAATTAATTAAAAAGCAAGTGGATTTTATTGTAAAAGTAGTTTATTTTTATAGTTTGGCCTATCAGTGAACGTTTCGTCAACTGAATTTTGCATTATTATTTTTGTACAGAATAATTCAACATGGAAAATAATATAAACAACTGCAAAAAGAGTATCATAAGTGTAAGAGAAGAGTTAACTTTAAGTAATGAAATAATTTGCGTTAAAAATACACATTGTGTTAGATATATTAGATACGAATACATTTAAAATATATTTTACTATAATTATACAAATTGTGTCTAGATATCAGCAAGAGTTTCAATAAAATGGTTATTAAAATAAATCAAATCGAATGTAATAGTGTTTATTACATATAAGAGCTCCCAAACAATATGTAATCAGTGTCTACGCTTTTCACGGAGCTGGCCTCATTTGGATACGCCTCTGTTATAAATAAACGATAAACATAGATGTCAATTGTTCTTCAGTCATTGAATATTTAGTAGTGTTGTTTTTACACAACACATTTTATTTCGCTGAAAATAGATTTCACAGTCATTTTCTGAACTTGTCAAGAGATGTGGGGCGTTATACGAGAGTAGTTCAAAAATACGCGGACTGTTTGAATTGTGCGGCTCCAGTTGGTTCCAGGGGAATCCGCTTGGTGTCGCTAGGTTCCCACAGATCAGCTGATTACGACGCCATTTCCCGATTGCAGATATCTTCATTTGTGCATTAGCTACGCGGTTTTAAGTGAAGTGCGATTTTTTCGTTTGGCGGATTTCAGAATGAATGACCTGAAGGAGCAACGACTTGCTGTGAAATTTATTTTAAACTTGGAAAATCTGCGACTGAAACTTTTGCTATGCTTAACACGGCTTGCGGCATGTTTCAAGTGGCATGAACGTTTTAAGGATGGTCGACAGTCCATTGAAGATGATGAGCGTCCTGGACGTCCTTCCACGTCAACTGACGACCCACGCGTCGACAAAATCAACACCCTGGTGCGGGCAAATCAACGTCTGACTGTCAGGGAGCTTGCTGAAGAGTGTGGGATATCAGTTAGATTTTGACCGAAAAATTGAAGATGCACCGCGTTGCTGCGAAATTTGTGCCTCAGAACTCGTGAGTTTTTGGCCAAACACTCGATCACTGTTCTTTCCCACCCCCCTACTCACCTGACCTTGCTCCTTGCGATTTTTCTTGTTTCCAAACTCAAAAGACCCTTGAAAGGAAGAAGATTTGAGACGATTCCCGAGATTAAGGCAAATGCGACGAAGGAGCTGGAGGACATTATAAAAGAAGCGTACCAGGACTGTTTCAACAAGTGGACACACCATTGGGATAAGTGTGTGCGTTGGGGAGGAGAGTACTTTGAAAGGGTCCCAGACCTGTAACTTCTAAATAAAGTACACTTTGTTTTATGACGTCAGTCCGCATACTTTTTGAACAGACCTCGTAAATGTGAAGATCAAACTACTGTTCGTTACTTAACAGCAGTACAATTATTAGCATTAAGTGATGTCCACGAGCTGTCTTCCATCTAATCTATCATTTCAAAATTATGGTCCTCCAAAAGTATATCGACAATTTGAAAATTCTAACATAAAATAATAAATTTTGCACCTAACGAACTTGTACCATTAGACTTTTATATTAGACATTATATTTTAAGACAAGTTAGGCGTTAATTGCTACATTTAGATAATTTATTTTTGATGGAACGAGTATTTCACTGTACAAAATCTTGACACACTAAACTGCAACGGCTTTTTAAGTAATAGGTTAAAATGACGTAGGAAGGTCGAAACGTTGTTCTCTCCTTATTAGTAAAAGTGTTAATACCTATAACAGCCGTTCTGAGACACATTGACATTATTTATTTAGTGTACTCCAGTTATTATTAATAATAATGAAATACAGGTCATAGTGGGTTCAGTCTACCAAAAATCAAACCAAGATTTCAAACGAAAGGAGAAAACAATTACCTTTTATAATATCAACAAGATGCACTTGTATTTCTTCACGATTCTCTTTCCGTTCTCGAACAAAATTGTGCTTTAATGTCATGTTCCGTAGGCTTTAATATAATATACGTAACAAAACCATAACCAAAACCAAATCAACGTATACAGTGTTATCTGAAACGTGAAATTTAAAACACTATTAATATTATTTTTCCATTTCTTTTTACGTACATATTTCAGCTTAACTAATGTTATTAACTATTGTAATATTTAAACTTAACAGAGAAGGGTTACAGGAAATATTATTGATTGCTCCTTATTCCTTAAGTGCCCATGAACTTTGTTTTTTAAATTTCGCACAAAGCTACTCGAAGTCTATTTGTGCTTGCTGTCCTTAATTTAGCAGTGTAAGACTAGAGGGCAGCTATTTATCACCATCCACCGCAAACTGTTGGGCTACTCTTTTACCAACGAATAGTGTGATTACACAAAAGTCGAAAACTTTATATAAATGTCTCAGCTGTCTCCAACATAAATCTTTAACCCATAGTTTGAAAGTCGACACCGAGTTCAATTTTGAGCAACAGATGAGCAGTCATGGTGATGGCTGATTGTAAGTGTTGAATTATAACCAACGTTGCATGATTTTGAATTTTATAAATACTGCAATTATAATGGTCCCTCTTGAAGTTGGAATAGCAATAATTGTGCAAACAGAAGATGACGAAAATGAGGCAGATATTTTGTAGCTATACATTTTATTCAGAAGATATGTAGTTTCACATAAAGTATGTAGCAGCAATCCAGTGCTTACAACCTGCCCATATATAAATATAGCAGATATCAGGGGTGAAGTTCTGCAGATACTTACCAATACTGAGTACCAGAACTTCTTTTTAATGTTGTACTAGTATTAGGACTTATTTGAGCTGCTTTATCCTTGTTTTCTTTGTACATGCATATTGATGGGTTTTTTTAATAAACAATCCATCTTCACTATTTGTAGTATTAATTGTGAGAATTTCACCACAATAGCTATAAAGATTGTACAGTCAAATAAATCCAGAGACTGCCTTTGTTTACTGAGAGAATGTCTGACAGTAACTATATATTTTATGAAAATATTTTAAATGGGACAGCATTGCTATTATACAGATTTATGTCTATGTTGGACGTACAATAGTTAAAAATACAATATTATTAAAAATTGTTCATTTAAAAGAGATCTTCAAGAAAAATGCAGAAACAGGATAGATAGCTCAAAGTGATAATTTAATAATAAACTTAAGATTTGAGACTTAGCATTTACGGTATTTCTCCAAGCTACAAACAAATCTCAGTTTTGACTTTTCTAAATATTATAGCTTTTAGACATTGAGGGAATTGTAGCTTTGGGAAATAATGTCAGTATTATGTCTCAAATCTTAATTTTTTGCAATCACATATTCATTTTATGCAACTTATCTTGTTTATTTTGTTTAAGATTTCTTCCCATTTTTGAAATGAAGATTTTTAATATTTTTGTTCATACTATCAGGACTTAAGTATGTTTTCTGATCAGGAATCCGAAATTTTAGAGGAAAAATATCTCTCATACTTAACACCATTATATGGACACAAGGACTATTCAGATAGAAGCCCACAAGCTCTACCTACCATAACATGGCATGCATAATGCAGTGTCTCATAACAAATAAGAATGGATAAACTCAAAGTTAAGTGATAAAAGCCATCCATGTGTCCAAGTCAACAGTACACTATTTAATAAAAAGGTTTTTTTTTTTTTTTTTTCCTGGGGAAGAAAAAGTTGTGTACATTAAGTATTAGGAGAATGGAAAGGGTATTTATGCCATTTCGCATGAAAACAAACTAGTAAAGCTGCTAGATTTAGCTTTTCCTACACTAGTTAAATAATGGAAAGCTACAGGGAGGAAGATTGTGATTTGGAACATGCAGGGGCATAGATTTTTTACACCAGATGGGGATGATTTTTGCAACTACTTATGTGGACTGTTCAATTTGCAAATTGGTAATCTCTGATTAAATGAACGTGAAAGCTGTAAACATACAGTCACAGAGTAAACTTGTTGCCATGATACTTGCATGTATACTTAGGCCTACTGACTGGTACTTGTGAACTTTTGCATAGATTGAAAAGCTTAGAAGCACGCCTATATTGAAGATGTACATTTTGGCCACTGATGAAGCCTACATCTAGGCGTAATTATGTAATTTGTTTGGTAAGAACATATGAATCACAAGAACAAACAGAATTTGTAGGCCTGTGATGCAATAAAACAATTTAAGAGACCAAACTATAGGGGGGATGATTGTATGCACCATACCCCACACCTAAAATGAAGGGGGGATGTATCCCCTCAACTTTTATGATCTACGCCCCTGGGAACATGATGACGTTACTAATGGATATTTTGAAGCAGAAACTTTGCGACTATTGTCAAGATGTACTATTTTCAGATAGAGAATGTCTGGATATAGTGAAGTTCTAAAATAATTTTAATATAACATAATTAGCCTCTGTAGTTCCAGTAAAAACTAAAGTGTGTCTGATTTTGGTGTTTAGCTTAAAATTTTTTGAATTTCCGTGTTTGGGAACAATTTGGAAGATGTGATGACTCTTCAGAGAAGAAAGTGTCCAAGTTGAAGACTTCTTTGGATTCAGACTACTCTATCTGAACTTGTTTTAAAACTAAATGGAGCTCAATCAGAGGGAATATTCTGGAAATTAATTAGTTACATTGTTGCTACTAATCTCAGAGTATGTAGTGGTGTAACTTAGGCAGAAGTAGCTAACACATAATCTTATTAGGTATAAAAACAATCAAAATATATATAATCTAAGCATAAGACTGCTTCAATTCTGTTATTCATAATAGCATCCATTTGACATTTCAGGTATTTTTTAAGATTACGCAGAGAAAAAAAAGGAGTTTCTAGTTGCTTTGCTGCAGGATGCCCAAAAAGTCTGGAACCATAGGAACTTCAACACATTGTGCAGAATGTGTTACAAGTGCTGTCGTGGACATTTGAAACAAGTTTGGATTAACAGTAGTATTAACTTAACTTTTTTAATGCTGTGACAGTGCCACAGTTAGTAATGTATCTGAAATTAAGAAGCACTGCAAATCATCTATGGTTCCACAGTTTTTGGACACCCTGTACATTCCTGTTGTTACTTTGCTGATTTTCTTGCACCCACTTTACTTCTCTGAACCACTGAGAAAAGTAATGCGTTGTTTAAGAATATACAAAATATAAATATTGCATTTTGTTGTTTGTCTGGTACACTTAGTATTATACAGAAAACCAAATTGTTAGAATAACCAATTTTCATGGTTACTTGTTTTTATTTTATTTACAAGATGTTTTGGTTGTGTGCTATTTACTCTGTATATATGTGCTGCACAATACAATGGTAACATTAAATCAAACAACTAGATATGGAGGTGTATTGTTCTTTGATATTAAAATTATATTTTGCAGTTCACTGTTAACATAGCCTGGCCAGTTCTAGGTATTCCATTAGATGTTGAACATCAGCATAAACAATTACAATTTGTACCAATTTCAAATTGACACTGTTGATTAGAACAATTAATACATATGTACATAATTTTTTTCATTATTTCTAATTTAAGTTTACATTTATTATTTTAATATAATTATTTTTGTGCATTATTAGCTGAGTTATATGGATTTAAAACTAATTTCAGCTGTCTAGGTTGGCTAAACATTGAGATATTGTTAACAGGAAGGATGAAACAGTGTATTTAGTCATTTTTAGTTATATATAACTTGAACATCATATTTAATTAACTTATTAATAGGTACATGATTTTAGTTCTGACCTATGAATGTAGTTTGCATTGGTCAGAAGTTAATATTAATTAGTGGAAATGAATGCAAGTTTTGTCTGAAGAGCTGAACTTAGTTCTATCTCACTCTCAACCTGGTGAATATGCTGTCAAACTTGATGTTGGAATATTATTCCAATATTTGTGCTCACTTTGACATGAGTCACTTAATGGAGAAAAATTAAAATAAGTGTTCCCATTGAAATGAGTAATGTTAAATTCAGATTTTATGTTAATCTAAATCAAAATATTGCATTTGAAGTTGATTTCACTAAATAAATAAATTTGGACGACAAGTCTACTGATTCATTTCTGAAATTGTAAGAAAATAAACGTTATGAACATTTACTAAAGGTCTCATTCAGGTAATTTCAAGGATCATGTTTAATATGTAAAGAATATGTTAGTTGGAACTAAGTTTAGACATTAAGCACAAATTCACTTGAAAATAGTTGGAAATTTTATTTATTCTTTAATTTTTTGCTCAGGACTATGAGCAATTTATCTGAAAATGGAAATATATTTTTGGTTAAATAAAACATTCAATATAATGTCAGTGGTTAATGATATAATTTGCAATTTTTTTTCAGTCAGTTGCAATAAGATTATTTGTAACTGTTTTACTAGTGTACACAAAAATCTATCTTTTGGTATACCTTAGGTAAAAGGAGTTCTTATATTGTATAAACATGAGATACAGCAATTAAAGTTAGGTGTGTTATAATATCTCGATACGACAGATGTTTTGCTAATAATTGCTAAGAGTATTTTAATATTCAACATGTTATAGTTTAACAAGTTACAGTAATGTGTTTTTGTGATTGATTATTTAACATGATTAATAGCAGTAACCACTAATTATTAAACTATGTATTTATTACAGTAAAATAAGATAAAAAATTATGATGTTTAATGCTGTGAATGAGGTTTCTTTGAAAGCACATATTTGTTCTGCATTTGAAGTTGTATAATATGTACAGCTGTCTTGACACATACATAATCAAGACTAAAACATAATAGACTAGAATAAACAATGAGAGTTTTTATTGCACACAAAGCTTGCATGTTATTAAGTGAGTGCCATTGTTTAAGGTGGCTATTTTATGTTTGTTTTTTGACTCTTTTGTGATTATTTGTCTTTTCCTTTCACCTAAAATGCTATACCATATTTTCAAATGCATTTTAAATCAGATACATGAACTTGTATTTAATGAAAAAAAATTATTCTGAACATTTTGACTTCATGATGTTAAACTGTAAAGTTGTTTTGGAGTGATAATGCTATTATTCCCTATAACTAAAGCCAAAATACTAACAGCTATTTTGGTTTAAATTCTTCTGTCCCCATTGCGTGGAAACAAATAACTGTGTGTGCTCAGAAAAGTACTTTCACCCCACTCCTGAATTTGGAAGTAGATCAAGCCACTAGGAAAAAAAGTATAATAAAAGAATAAAGGGACAAAATATGAAAATCATGATAGTAAGCAAGGAATTATGAGTGAAAAGCCAGCAACAAGCACCCAGCTATGTATGTGAATATCACAAAAGTAACAGCCGATGTATGGGTTAGGGTCAATCAGGGTGGTATGGATATATAGCCAATATTTGGATTGTGGGGAAATGGGAGAATCCCAAGAAAATCAATTTATCTTCCCATACCAAATCACTTGAGAAGTGCCTGACCTGACAGCTGAATCGAGGGACTGGGAGTGAAACCTGAAATAAATAATAAAGTTAGTGCATATATATATCCCATAAAATCACAGTTTCATGTTTTATGTGTACATTATATTATAAGATTTTATTTTGCAGTTGCTTTCTCACGATAAAAGTGTGTGCTATTTTATTCCTTCTAATAGAAATATTTTGTCAGATGACTCATTACATGAAATATGAAGAGTATTTTACATTGAAAATCCTTTGCAATGTTTTAAGATGAAGGACTTGTGGATTCAGATAAAACTTAATTTTTTTGTGAAGCTGTATATTTCAATTATTGAACATGACCTAGAATATTTGTTTTTAACAAATATGGTATTTCAGGGTTCCAGGAGATATTGATGAGGTAAATGTTATGAAAGTGAAGATGGATCAATGGCAGTTGGTAGAATGTAATGACCCTCATGTTCCTGTGTCACTTTTGAAACTGTGGTATTGGGAACTTTATGAACCCCTTATTCCCCACATGTATTAAGAAGAATGTATTGAACACTGCTGTGATCCTGTGAAAGCAATAGCCATTCTACATAGGCTGCCAGAATTAAACCATTTAGTCCTTGCATATTTAATCAGGTTCTTACAGGTGAGTTAAACAGCAATTAAAAATACAAGTAAGATATATCAATATTCCTGTCTCAGATGTATCTTTGATATCTGTTTCACTATTTTGTGCCATTGTAGTCATACTATTTGTATAAAAGTTTTTGTGGAATTGAAACAGTAATCTGAACACTAAACAGTTATTTTGGTTTATTTTCTAAAGAAGTTTGTGATGAACCATTTCTAAAGGAAAAAACATAAAATCTAAAAAATTTAAATGTAGCATAACAATTCTGATGAAACCAGTCTGGAATCTCTTTATTTAATTAAAACTGCTCATTAACGAATAAACGATCCACTAATTTCAAAATTTATAAACCATTCCTGTGAATAGAAGCAAAAAGTTTTTGTACATGTCTTAAAAATTTGAAGATTTACTAAAGAATTCATAAATGTTTCACAGATTTTTATGTAATTTAAATATGGATTGAAATTCTGTGTGTTAAGACGCACTTATATGTCTATTTGAATCATGATTAGTTGATAAAATGTAAAGTACTATAGCTACACATATCAATCAGCTTGTTTAACTTTATTGATTTTTTCTGTTGAACGTGTTTCACATATTCATTTTTGAAATGTATGGCTTTATTATTAAAGGTATCTGCTTCAATTTTATAATAACCTGAATTTCAAGATTATTACTGTCCATTGTTGCTAAGTTACGTGTAAAATTTACAGTGGTATCCTGAAGTGCTATTGACGACAGAATATTAAAATTAAATAAGTCAAAACAAATGAACATTAGTAGTTTAATATACACTACTATAAACAATTTGAAATAGAAATCAAGAAAAATAAACCAAAGCTTTACTGTATTCTGTGAAAATAAACAGCTAAATTTTAGCTAATGGATTTTTACCTTCTTTTATTAAAATAAAAACAACTAAAACTCAGCCAACAGCCATTGATCATATCCTGAGGATGTTAGAATAGTAACTTGGATTAAAAATTGTTGTTGAAATGCTGGTAAATGTAAAAATATCTGTAGAACTGTATTACTGTAATGCTTCTGATAGGTGTTTGCTGCAGAGGAAAATGTTGCAGTTACCAAAATGGACTCCAACAACTTGGCCATGGTGATGGCACCTAACTGTCTGCAATGTACTTCAGAGGAGCCACAAGTAATATTTGAAAATGCAAGAAAAGAGATGGCATATCTGAGAATATTGATTCAGAATCTTGACACCAATTTCATGGAAGGAATTGTGTGAAATATGTATATGACTTCTAAAACACGTGACGTGAAGTGCCTTTTTTAAGAGGCTTAACTACTTTTCAGTATTACATTCTTGTAGTCTCAAACTGAATGTTATGGAATCTGTTTAATAACGAAACAATGACTAATACTTAAAAGATATGTGCAACAACAGAGAGACTGCACATTTCTAAAAATAATACAATGAGCTTCATATTCTTTAAGAAAAGATTTTTATGCTGTTTTATGTTTTTCAACAAAATACCATACTGCTATCATAGTCTGCTTTATGTTTGGTGCATGCTTGAAAAACAAAACAAGTGCATGTGAGATAATCCAATGAAGAAGAAGAAATTATGAATAATCACTGACAGAGGAATTCTTGGAGTAGAAAAATGTGTTAATAGAGTTTCTTTCTAATGTGTATATTTTATCCTTATTTAGCCAAGAACAATAAACTTTAGAAATACATCTAGTAAAAGAGCTTTGCTTCAGGTAGCTGTTTTTAATATTTTGAATTGTTGATATTTGATCAAATTTCTTTACAAATATAGTATATGTTCAAATTAGGCACATGTACTTTTTTGTACAGTAGCTTAAAAGTAAACACTAGGTAACTAAACTAAACTAACGTGGCAGGGGTTCAGTTTAGAGAGAGAGAAATCCGAAGAGTTCTCTCTCCAACTGGGGTGTTCAGGAACTTTGTAGTTCTTCTTCGTCCCCTTTCGTGGATTGTTATTAGGATTAAGTGGTGTTTTGTTTTGTTTTTTAATTATTATTTTAATAAATTAATTATCGTTATTATTCTTGACTTTTTGGGTGGGGAATGTCTCACTAAATGGTCTTTTGGGTGGAGGCAAAGGTAGCAGTGGAAAGAAGGAAAGGTCGGGACCTGTCTCGAAAAGAAAAAGTTGGGTAGATGTGAACATGAATGTAATTCATTCAAGTTTAGATCAAATCAAACGGCCCGATTCTGGGTCGGGCAAAAAGGTTGCCTGGGCTGGGATCTAGAAATCCAATGCCTGAAGATTTTGGTGTGGGGGGAAACGGGAGTACCCCGAGAAAACCCACTTTCACACGACAGGCGCCGAAAGTTTTGCCTGTCGTGTGCCCTGTACCTGAAAAAAAAAGGAATTCATGTTAATAACATAGTTTTTATGTATTTAAACTCTTTGTTGAGTGGATTGTGATTCTTGAAATATGTTGTATGGTGATATGTATTTTGTTGGTGCACTTGATAATTTGTGTAGTGATGCCGTTAGTTTGTTTCTGTTTTCTGCTTTTCGATAATATTTCATAGAAAGTTCTGTTATTCTATCTCTTATAGTTGGTAAATTACTAATTTGGTGTAGATAATTTGTTGGTGTAAAAGATGGTAAACTGAATGCGGATTTTAATATTTTGTTTTGTTGCACTTGGATTTTTTGGAGTGTGTTGTTTGACATGTTGTATGTTACTTGACATCCGTACTCTATTAGTGGACGGATGTAAGCCTTGTATATTTGTATAATGGTGTTCGGTGCGCATTTTGATTGTTTACCAGTTATAGTCTTTAGATATGAAATCCTTTTCTTATTGATGAGTGTATATTGTTTATGTGTTTTTCCATGTTAGTTTTGTGTCGAAAGTGACGCCAAGGAATGTGATGTTTTTGCTCATGTTGATGGTTGTGTTTCCAAGTGATAGATTTATTTTTTCTAGATTTTTCTTTGCTTCTTTAGTTTTCTATAGAAGGTGATTGCTTGTGTTTTGTCGGATTTAACACGACCCTCCACTTGTTGCTCCATGTTGAGACGTTGTTTAGTGATTCTTGTACGCGAGACATGGCCATTACTGGGTTTCTGGAGGTGCTCCAGATTGCGATGTCATCTGCGTATTGTGAATTGTGTGTGTATGTTAGATTTGGAAAAGGTATGTCACTGACGAAAATTATGTAAAGAAGTGGAGAGAGGACTGATCCTTGGGGCACTCCTGCCGTTATATTAAATAATTTGGATATGGTTTTATTGACTTTTACTTGTGCTGTTCTATTGGTTAAAAAATTTGAAATCCATTTGACTATCGTAGGATTTATTTGTAGGTGGTTTAGTTTGTATATGATGGCATTGTGCCAAACGCTGTCGAATGCTTTTTTGACATCTAGGAATACCCCGATGGTTACTTGATTGTTGTTGTAAGCTTTGTATATTGATTCGGTGAGTCGTGTGAGGTGATCTGTTGTTTGTCTATTTTTTCTGGAGGCATTTTGAGATTCTGGAAGGATGTTGTTTGATTCGCAAAAATGGAGGAGACGGTTGGAGATAATTCTCTCCATCAGTTTGCCAAGGCAGCTTAACAGACTGATGGGGCGGAAATTATCTGGATTTGTTCTGTTAGTTTGTTTCTTGGGGATCGTTGTTATGATGGCTTTTTTCCACGTGTCAGGGTAATACCCTGTCGCTAATGAAATGTTCATGATGTTTGTGAGGTGTTGTAGTAAGAGAGTGGAACTTTTTTTGAGAATAATATTTGGTATTTGGTCATGTCCGGGGGAAGTGTTCTTCAAGTTTTTGATATTAATCTTTAGTTCGGTTATGGTTATTTTTCTATTGATTGAATTTGAGTATGCTTCTAGTGTCTCTCCGGGAAATCCTGGTGAGAATGAAGCTTGGTTTGCATTTATGTAGTTGTTGACATGGTGTTGGTGTTGTGTGTCGAAATCTACTGAGTTTAAATCGCTAAAAGCGGATTTGTAATAGTCAGCTAATAAGTCAGCTTTCTCTTCGTCCGTCCTTGCGATTTTATTGTTGTGTGTGATGTGTTGTAACATGTGATTTGTGTTTTTGTCTGACGCAATACTCTTGAATTTTTTCCAGAATTCTTTTGGATTTTTCTTGGTTTTTTCTAAGTTCTTGCAGAAGTTATGCCAATTGTTTTCTCTGACTTTTTTAATTTCTTGTTTAATTTTTGTATTTGTTCTATTGATTTCTGTTTTAATGTGTGGATCACGTGTGATGTAGTGTATTCGTCGTAATTGTCTACGTTTGATTATTAGTGCGTGAATTTCTGGTGTTAGAGTCCATTGAATAAGTGATTGTTTTCTTTTTGATTTAGGAATTGTGTTTCTTGTGGCTTTCTTTATGGCTTCTGTAATTTGATCAACATATTTGTCTAGTTCTGTTTTGTTGTTTACATGTTCGATTGGGTGGGGTAGGTATGAGTGCAGAGAGGCATTAAAAGTGAGCCAGTCTGTTTCAGTGTAGGTGTATGCGGAAGGAGTCACGTACGCCACAGCCGGGTGGCGCGGATGAATCATACATGACACGGGAAGTGGTCACTGGTGATTTCATCATGCACTTTAAAGTTAGATATTCTATTAACCATGTCCTTGGGTGCGATGATGAAATCGAGTACATCATATGAGCCGTTAGCGGCTGAGAAGTTTGTGGGTGTATTGTCATTAATTAAGTGCATTTTATTGCTAGAAATAAAATTTTTTATGCAGGATCCTCTGCGTGTGTCTCTGTTACCCCTTAATTCTGTGTGCGGTGAATTAAAGTCTCCAATAATAATTGGTTTGGGTTTTCGATTAACACATTTTTGAAGGAAGTTAATGTCGATATTTTTGGTTGGTGAGCAATATATGGCTAGAATCGGAATAGTTAGCCGGTTGTTAAAGTGTATATTACAAAAAATGGTCTCATTAATGTCAGATTTAAATGAATCTTCTATCGAGATTAGATGCGATATTTTTTGTACTAAAGTAAGTTATTATACCCTGTTGTTTTCTGAGTGAGGTATGTTGTGTGAGATGAATCCGGGGATTGTGGTGTTTTGTTTCTCTGTGCAAAGTGTTTCTGAAATGATGATTATGTTGGCGTTTATATGTTTGTTTATGTTGTATATTTCTATCCTTTTGTCTTTAAGATTTCCTTGGCAGTTGATGTGTAAGATTTTAATGTGTTGTATCATTGTGTTGTTTTATTTCCCTCGCGTGAATTTTGAGTGAGAGATGGTGTGGTTTCAGGTGAGGGAGGTTAAAATAATGACTTGCAAGGCTGCAAACAGCCTTGAGTGACTCGTGCCTCGATTCGAATGAGGGGAGATCACTCAATTCTATCAGCATTGCTAGCAAGTTTGTGGTGAAATCTGTTGGGTTAAATGCTTGTGTTGTTTTGGGGCGTGTTACGTCCGCGTAAGTACGTGTTGGTTGAGGTTGAGCGTGTTTGATTTGCGAGTCGGTTGGAGTTGGTAGTAAAGGTTGTTTGGTGTTGTTTTGGTAGCCGTGGGTTTGATTATTGTTGTTCGTGGTTTTGAAAAGGAATCTGTTACGTATTTGGGTGTATTTGGGGCAGCCTTTGTAACTGGCTGCGTGGGGGCCCTGACAGTTGGCGCATCTAACTTGGTTACGCTCGTTAGGACACTGAGCGACCTCGTGAGATCCGCCACATCTGACACATCTATCCTTGGCCATACAATTAGTTTTTGTGTGTCCGAACCGTTGACATTTGTAGCATTGGATTATTGGTTTTTGATGTGTCTTTTCCGGTTCGGTCGTGTGTCTTTTGAAAAATAAAAAGCAACCGTTTTTTAATAATTTTTCTTGATCGTCTTTTGTTGACGGTTACCTTGATCAGTGGCGTTTTTGTTTCGTTCTGAATGAGATGATTCTGTTCGATGATGCAATGTCAAAGCCTTGAGTTGTTAATTCTTCAGTGATTTCATGATCTTCAATGTCGAAATCTACACCTCTGATTATGACTGTTAGTTTTGGTGTGTTTGTTTTTGGTGTTGTGATGGTGGCTTGAACACCGAAGGCATCCTTGGGCCAGTGGGCCAAAATATGAGCAAACTCTTGAGGTTCGGTACATTTAATCATGATTCTTCCATTAGGAAGACGTTTGATGTCTTTAAACTGAATGCCCGGGTAATAGGACCTCAGTTGATTGACAATCTGTGGAATGCGTGTTGTTTTGTTTACTCCTTCGATGAACAGAGTTGGGATTCTGTAGTTAGGAGAATTGTGTGTTTGTGTGACAGTGGTGGTGTTCTCGGAATTAGTGGCGATGGTGGTGTTGTTTGTATTCAAGTAATTATCGTTAGAGCAAGTGGCTTTGTTTTCGTTAACATGGGTTATGTTATTAATACTTTGATTTTTTAGAACTATTATTAGCGTCATTAAGGTTAGGGTTAGTGGAATAGTCAGAAACTATACTTACCATGTCCTTTTTCTTCTTCTTCTTCAGCCTCCTCTTGTTTGATGTCTCGTTTGTTTCGTGGGATTCTGGTCTTCGTGATTCTTCAGCTCCTGAGTTTTCACCTTCGGAACTCTCAGTCGAACTACTCAGTGATTCAGAGGCTGGTCCTTCAATAGCTCTATTCAGCATATCCATGATCTCGTCGTTGGAAAGGGCTTTTCCGTTGGATCTTGTCACTATCTTCTTTCTCTTCATACTGTTTTACTAGTCCTGATAAGGACTAAGGGGTAACCTTTTTTAGTAAAACTTTATGCACTTCACAGGATAATTCAGTCTTCAATGCACTTGTCTCGCAGCTCTTGACTTGCACGTCTGCTCTGCTTGACGGCGACCTTGAAACCTCTAGGTAAACTAAACTAAACTAACTAAACTAACGTGGCAGGGGTTCAGTTTAGAGAGAGAGAAATCAGAAGAGTTCTCTCTCCAACTGGGGTGTTCAGGAACTTTATAGTTCCTCTTCGTCCCCTTACGTGAGAAATGTTTTAAAATATCCATGGAGTTTTTACTTTATTTTTAACATTTCAAAAATATTTGTGAGTGAGAGGAAGGACGGGAGAACTGGACGAAAGCAGCGAAAGTGAAGTGAGCCAGACTTTAGCTCGAGGATGGAGAACCCTGGCGGCTGGCGAATTGGTTTTTTTTTTTAAATTTTACTGTAATTGATTGGATACCCTTGACTGGGTAAACGGCCCTTTTCAGAATGAGGCTGGGACCTACAGGTCCGATGCCAGAGATTTTGCTGTGGGGGGAAACGGGAGTACCCCGAGAAAACCCACTTTCACGGCCTGGGCGCCGAATAGTCTACCCAGACCGTGCCCGGAAGTAGCTGGGAAAGAAAAAAAAAAACAACAACACTAAATTAATAAAAAAACAAACAAAAAAAACTGATGAACTACGTTGATGGTGTACGTGAAAACTGTTAGCTGCAGTCTTGTAGATCGGGTGGCAATTTCATCATGAACTTGTTTCCACACTTGAAGCCCATTGGTGCAACTGAGAAACGTGGCCTTGGTGGTGGAACTACTGGCTGTTCTTCGGTGAGTTGTTCTTCGCTGGTCTGTGATGCTTTGTTTCTTCTCGAGATTTTGGTTTGAGTTTTCTGCGTGGAGGTAGATTGTTTTCAGTTTGTGCTGTCGCGTCGATGGTTATCTTCGTAATGGTTTGAGTCTGGCTGGTTGTTGAGTTCTGTGGAACTGGGATAGAAGTCTGGCAGGAACTGTCCTTTTTCTTTCTTGAACTACTGCAACTTGGCGTGTTGCCAACAATGGGTGTTGTCTTCTTCTGAGTCGGGTTGTCTGAATCCGTCTTCGTGTTTCTTCTAATACGGTCTGGAATCGGCGGTATTTTGGTATTTTCCTGTTGGAAGATTTCCGTTGGTTGTTTACGATATCTGGGTGCTTGGTTTGAACCATTCTTGAGTGGTCGTCGATGTGGGCGTTCGGCTCTAAAATGAAATATATGATAATAGCAGCCATCTCGTAAAATACAGTCGGCACTGTACTTCGATGTTGTCACTATCTTCATGAAGTGTGTGGGATGATTACTGTTCTTAGAATAAATTCGATGAACTGCGTATACCTTGGCTTGTATTTGGGGTTCTATGGTTTGTCTAATTTCTTCTGGTTGAATTGATGGGTCGACGCCCCTGAGGAATACAGAATAAAGATTGACTGGACTTTTCGTTGGGGAACAACTTACTTTAAATTTAGTGTTCCATGGCTGGCACAGATAGGTTTGGTCTGCAGTAGTGGCTGGTTGGATGAGGATTCCTCCCCGGCGTAAAATACGGGTCCTGGACGGTTCGATGGTTGCCCCAGGCTTGGCTCTGGCGATCAACGTGGCGACTTGGTACGGCGTGAGGTTCGGCGGTAAGCCGTCGACGATTACAGGCGGCACTAACGGCCTGACTGGCGAGGATGAACGTTTCGTTCTATTCAGGAATAGCATATTGGCACGTCTGACTTGCTCGGTGGCTAGCTCAGGTCTCCCCTGAGGTTTGGGTATATTTCATATTTATGCTGGTGATTTATCACATATAAGTTGGTGTCGTAGAATTGTATATGTTTTACATTATTTCCTGTTTCATGGAAATGTAGATTATATTCTACCTTCTCAAGAACTAGATTTTGAGCATTAAACAGGAATGAGTAATGTGTACATAGACATATAAATCACATAAAGTTTATTCAAAACTCTTGAAGAGGAATGATTATTTTCTTTCAGCAAAACATATTCATACTTTTGAAGTCAAAACTTTAACCAGGAACCAGTTTAAGTTCAGTTACTTTACATCATTTCAGACATGTCACACATTTTCCATTAATGCATCTGTCAGATGAAGAGCTTTTAAATATTAATTTGTATTCACATGATAAATTTAATTGCAATAGACGTAAAATTTATGCCTGGGTAAGCTTCATTAATGTGTATAATTCCAATTCAAAAACAAATTTCAATACGCTGAGTGTTTTTGTAATGTTACAGTTTGATAATGCAGAAAAATCTCGGATATATTTGTCTTCATACTACTTTTGTATTTTACTCTTTACATATCAATTTAGTGAAAAATCACACATGCCTGTGATGATTTTATTCTCTTGAAGGTTTTACACCTTTCACTGTAGTTCCTGTTCATTGAATTTGAAAACCATATCCATTTTTATACATTACATACATATTTGTCACAAAAAGTCAAGTCAAATGTACTTTGAAATAAGTGGATCATTTTCATCAAAATTGGTTCCAACTTTGTTATGCTTAAAATGTTTACAACCACTGGCTATAGATTTCTCAAGACCATTTGCTACATGAGAGGCTTATCAATAGTAATAAATACATTGTGGTAAATGAAGTTTTGACTTAAGTTGGAGTTTTCCCCAATTTGTAAAAAATCATTAGGTGATAGTAAAAAAAATTTCAATATGATGGTTGTTTCCTTTCACCAAATTAGCTATTCTTGTTCATTGCTGTTCCCTATATGTAAACTTTTCCTGTTTCATGCCAAAGACCTTCTGCTTCCCTCCCCACCTATGGGAATTCAGTCATTCCAAAATGTTTCTTCTGTAAATAACCATCAGGTCACCTCTGTATTATTTATTCAAATAATGCAGTGACTCCCTCTGTGTATCTCGACTAAACTGACACTTTTCATTTGACAGTGCTTGAGCACAGACTTTTTTTTGACCTGATTTCAGTTTGAGGTACAGTTTCTTTACAAAGTGATTAAACTTTTTCAACTAGTCAGTTTTCTTTAGATTTATTTTCATTCTAACACATTATTGCCACCATTTCATCAAATCTTGACACAAAAATATCAAAGTCAATGTCTAAGTTTTGTTTGGTTAAACTCTGACAGGAGCTTCATCTCAAGCCTCTGATGTATCACTCTGATGGAAGATTTTTCATTGTTTATTTGCAGCACTGAATGTTACATGGGTCAACCTCTGTCACCAGACATTGTCTCACTTTCTTCTGAAAAATTTGAACCTTTTGATATGTTTTCTCACACCTTTTCTGAGGAATCAGTTGGACCTATCATTTTTTTTTTTAGTTTATTTCTCAGGCATGTGAAATTTTAAACCCCACCCCCCACTTCTTATGACTCACAGCTTTCCTTACTGCATGAACCTTCTTCTCAATCCTATTTGTTTTTCTAGTGCTCCCATGACATTTGGGTTCATGCTGAACAGTTTGCCTACTTGTTAAACAATTGTGTGAGCATGCCTCATCCACTACAGCCTTAGGATCAGTTTGTTCTTGCATACTGTCCTTATTTTTACCAGTATCTGTTGGGTTATGTTTCACATGAATCTCTTTTTTTCTACCTTTTGTTGATCATACCCACATGACTGTCTTATGGTATCTTTTTATTATTCATGGGGTGCATGGGTTGATCACTATAAAACTTTTGGTTATTGGTCTGTTGAGAAGCAGTCATTACATTATTAACATTTTTGTGCTTCTAGCCATCCATCTGGTTATGGATCACGTCCTTCTCTAATCAGACATGGTTTGGTGGTTATTTGTTTTGACAATCCAATGTTGATGGTATATATCAGTCACTAAGGTTGCACCTGTTTGAGATTCCTCTGCTTTCATATGTTAGATCTCTATTGGGCACACACACACACCACATTTGTTTAATTCCCTGTCATGTTCCACCTTCTTTCAAATTTGTGGTAGATTGTATTTCCTATTCTAACTATTCTGAGATGTTCCTGATGGACTAGTTACTCAATCCTTTCATTTTCCAGTGACTTTACCTCACATTGATGCACTTGTCACAGTCTGAATTATAAATTACTCTTGTTTTGGTCTCTGGTGTTTCATCCTCCAGCTTTGAATATTGAGCTTTCAGCCAAGATTGGTCTCTGAAATTTCTATATGTTTATTCTCCTATTCAAGTGATTGACAGGATGGTTTCCCTATTCCATATCTTTTCATACTGGGGTCTTCTGATAGCTTCCTGTTGACCAGCTCAACCATTATTTCTTCATTTATACCAACTGAAATTATTCCCTTCTGTACCCATTCTCCCTCCTTGACCCACAGCTAATGCCCTTTGTGTTCACTTACTGTCTAGTTCAATCCTTGGCAGAGAGATTAGGTTTCTTCCATCACATAGGTTTCCATTTGGCTCAGTCCATCTGTCCTTCATTCGTGGAGGTATATCATTGGAAATGGAAAGTTTCTCACACATGGTACCATGCTCAGGCATTTCTATTATACTTGACCCACTACGGCTGGTGTGCCAAAGTTCCTGCCATAGCTTTTCAACTAGGGGTACCCTAGTACCCATTCTCCCTCCTTGACCCACAGCTAATGCCCTTTGTGTTCACTTACTGTCTAGTTCAATCCTTGGCAGAGAGATTAGGTTTCTTCCATCACATAGGTTTCCATTTGGCTCAGTCCATCTGTCCTTCATTCGTGGAGGTATATCATTGGAAATGGAAAGTTTCTCACACATGGTACCATGCTCAGGCATTTCTATCTACTTGACCCACTACGGCTGGTGTGCCAAAGTTCCTGCCATAGCTTTTCAACTAGGGGTCTTCAGTCTCTTTGATTTGGGTTTATCAGGTAGCCTTATCTCACACCTTTTTGCTTTTCTCATGACAGTAGAATATATATTTCACCTATCTTTACCATATTAATCCATTCTTTCTGGATTTGGCCTCCTCCAAGAAGACCATCTCTTCTGTGCTGGGATGTTAATTTAGTCCCCTTCAACAATTTAGTTTATCTTGTGATTCAGTTGGCTTATTCCTCATTGTCTCTTTCCTACTGAAACTTTAGCAACTTTTCATCAAATTTGTCATCTAATCTACCCCCTTCCACTTCTTGGTTCAGTTAAAGTATTTATTTATTTTCAAGTTCTTTACTGGTCAGATATTCTACAGTTCAAAATTTTCACTGTAAAGCAATGTTGAAGCATACTTTCCAATGCATGTCTTCTCAACATTCACTGTTGAGATGGAGTTTTACAAGATTACTTACAGGTGAACAAACCCATGGTGTTTACTTCATAAACTTGCCCATTTCAGTCTATACCACCCACGGACTTCAAAAATAAAGCAGATGGAGATATCTGTTCATCCATGCCACACCTTGACTGAAAACATAAGGATGGTCAGGTTTCCAAAACAGGGTTTTGTGATCAGCCATTGCTCTTTCTCAGATGATGATATTCCTCAGGACTCATACATTTTCCATCTGTTTCTTCAAGTGTAGTATGGGAGTCCCTACCTCATGTCTCTGGAATGATTGACTATGAGGGTACCCTGCTGAATGTTTAGATGACATATTATTCTCCAGTATGAGTTATACAATTACTGTGGAGTGAGATGTCAAATTGTTGTTCACTCCTTAGATTGGGAGCTCTCATGCTACTATAGCATTGATGTCAGTACTCCTTGGCTGTGTTTTGGATTTAGAGGTGAACAATAAATGAACATCTGCACACCTGTTCTAGATTGTTTATTTTCCTTTCTTGATTATAGGGTTTTGCTCAGTTTTGCAGTTGGGGTGTATATTTAGTTGATGTAGACATCCTTTTGATCCTTGTTGTTAATTTCTGGGATCAAGATTCTTCAAACAATATGTGTCATGCTTTGGGATTGAATGGTTTTAGATTTTGTCTGACATACATCTTATTCCACCCTGGATGTTGGTTCCAAGTGGCTAAGATTTTGGATCCAGTTGATTTACCAATTGTGGTCTGTTTCACCCTAGCCACTCTACACCATGAGATTCATACCATCTCTACCGCATTTCTGATTGGTGGGATTGACTTATGTATATATAAGGGTTGAGACACTTCTATCTCAATGAATGTCATCCTATATTTTATCTGCCATTTTTCTCCACTTTTTACAGATGAGCAAAGAGTATTCCTGATCAAAAGGGGTGCAGTTCCCCTCTTCAGGTCTTCCATCTGACTTTCATACACAGAGCTATCCTTCATATGCTTCCTGGGGGTATGCATGTGTATGCACTTGTCTCTGCTCCTTATTATTGTGGGATTCTAGCTCATCTTGTGAGTGGAGGAAAGTACCACATTTGATATTATAACTTTCATCTACCAAAAATGTATTTCCAGTAGGTACTTCCCTCTTTTCACACTTCCTAATCTTCTTTCCCTCCACATTCTGACAATACTTCTATCATCTGACAGGCTTTGAACTGATAGTTTGATAGAGGCACACATAGGGAATTGTATGTGACCTGAAGTATACTATGCTTCTCATGGTGGAGAGGTGATGCATAATGATTTATATGCAAGATATGGTGGAGTCACTTGATACCAAGATGGAGATTAGAAGGACTGTGGCAGGCATAAAAGAAACGTTTGCATATATGGGACAGTAATGACTGAGAATAGGTAATATTGTGAAAGGAGGGATATGCCTAACAGAAATGCATTTTTAGTATAAGAAAATTATAATATTATCCAAAACAACTTTATGAAGTTTAAATTTACAGGCATGTGTTATCAACATATCACTAATCTATAGCAGTCATTGTTTATAGACATCAAAGAAGTTATTTTTTATCTAAGAAAAATTATACTTCTGTTATTTTTGGAGTTAGTAGTGAGAACTATTAACACAAGCTTTCTAGCCTTTAAAACGACAATCAGTTGTTGTTTTTTATGTAAGATAGTGTAATAAAATAAAGAAAGTAAAAACAAAGAATTGTAACTAACATAATAATCACAAACATATCTGTTGTATAGTAAAATAATTAAAAATCACTTTGCTCAGTATTAGTTTTGAGTAAGACTACTGTTTAAACTTTTCTTGCTCAATGAACTTTAATTTAAAAACAAAATCTTATCAACAATTCTACAACAAAGTAACAGAGATACTAATAATGTACTAATTGTGTATAAACCGAGCAGCTTGACACATTTAACGCTGTCTCAGAAGCTATTAATAAGCCTTTAGAGATCTTATACCACATCTAACTACAAAAATGGTTAATGCTTTAACAGATTTGGAGTTGTATAGCCATGATACAATACCATTTACTTCTTTCATTAATAATATGATAAAAAGAAGTATAAATAAACTTTTTAGACTAAACACTACAATGATGTAACTTTGCACAGTATGTGTTTATCAATGTAATATGATAAAAAGAGTTCAAAGTAATCTAAATGCCCTTATATTTTGTAATTAAGAATTGCTTGCAAGCTACCTCAATCTTTATTAATTTTACTATATCTTTATTAGTAATTCTCCGTGTACCTTTTTCACTGCTTTATTACCTCGGACTTTTATTAATATTGAATTCATTGTATGGTGTTCATCTAAATGTTTAGTAAAATGATTGTATAACATTTATTTTGTATTTACGATAGTTCTGCATAAAATATTTATTTTTGCGTTAAAATCAATGTTTAGGGAAATAGCATTGATTTGTGTTGCCACAAAATGTTCTCAAACAGCCAGATAGAGATTCAGAATGAAACTAAAATAATTATGCTACTTATTAAAAATCCAATGATTGCTTTTAATATATAATTTCAAGTTTTATATGCTACCCTGCTAAAAGTACCTGGGAAGATATAAAAATGGTCAAAGTTGCAGAAGATCCCTGCCCAACAAGTGTTAAAATAAAAAAAATAGTTTACATTGCTTTTAATTATTCTTAACCCTTCACAGATATTTTTGACAATGAAGGTAAAAATATGTTGTGATAATACTAAGTTACCATAGTCTAATGGCTGTGTAAATTGAAGAGAAGGAAAAAAAAAAAGAAAAAGGTATTTCCATGTGATGCACCAAGTAAATGATACAAACCCATTTTTTGCTTTCTGATGTGATGTCATTTTAGTAATGCATTTATATTATAATTTCTACATATTTTTGAATAATAATTTTTGTTTTATTGAAGTGTTATTTCACATTTAGAACTTTTAAAATAATCATCTACACAATGTACTGGTTCCACTTCTCAGACTTGGAGTATAAAACTTATTGTGGGTAACACATGAATGTGTACTGCTGTATAACAAACACTGCCCCATCATACTTACTTTGTGTACTAATTTGCTTATTTATTAAGTGCCAAAACTTTAAATGTGTGATTTGTACTTCCCAATGAAGCCTTGTATTTTATTACTACCAAGGGAATATGAATGTGACTATAACACAAGGGATGTGTAAGTGTTTCTTGTAGGAAAATAAATTAAAGGAGTTAAATCATTTAGAGGAAAAAAAGAAAAAAGGAATAAGGTTCCATTAATTTGTGACAGAAAATAATTTAAATGGTGACTATAATTACAGTGATCATGATGGTTTTATTTCCAATACTTTAAAGAGGATGCATTGACAGTTTTTCATTTCTTTGTACACTCAAAATAATGAAAAAGCTCTCTTATTATTGTGCCAAGTGCATCGCAGTGGCAAGTTTATGTCCTATTTACACCAGAAACATAAAATTGTGATGCACACTTTTGAGGATGTGTGATAAGAGTGATTGTCAAATCACTATTTGGTCTGACAAATGTAGGTGGTAATGTTTGGATATGAGACTCAAAACTCAAGAAAATTTCAATGATTGACTGTTCTTCAGGAGAGCAGTTGAGAAGAATAGTCAACTATTCAAAATTCTTGAGTGTTGGCTCTTGTGTGAAAACATTACAACTGTTGTAGGTGATCTTGTGCAATAACTTCTTAACTAGAAGTGTAGGTGTTGGTCATATTTGTGTGCTTTTCCTCTAATTCAGCATATGGAAATTAGAGGTGGTTAACACAGGTAACCTTGTGTTTCTTTGCAAGAAATCAGACAAAAGTCAACTGTCATTTCAGTTTATGAAATCATTTCAGATCTGCAGTATAGATCTTAAAATGTCTTTTCAAACAATTCAAAATTTGCATTTTAAGAAATGCCACAATACATAGAAAAATGGGGAAAAAATAAAACTCAAATATTTGCATTTTGACTTTCAGTAAAATAACTTATTATTTCTGTTGAGTGTTTCATTTATGTTCAAAATTGACGTTAAATTACAAAAAAATGCATATTGTAATATTTTACTTTTTTACATTAATTAGGTTTGCCCTGTAGAAAGCCAAGACTTTACATAGATTTCATTACAAGTGTTTAAAATAAAGTGTAAACTATATTTTATAAGAAATATCTTTTTTGTTTGGATTATTGTATTTTGCCTACAATGTTTACTCAACTAGTTTTGTAGAAAGTCCATTTGCAAGAATAAATTCATTTATTCATGTAATATATTTTGCAACAATAACAATATGTATGTTGTGTACATTTTAGCAATAAACTGGATTATGTTGATAAATCTGATGTTTTGTATTTTACCATATTATTTTTCATTGTTTTACATGAAATGTAGTTGATTAAGTTACATTATTGTTATGATAAAGCTGAATCATTCATGTGTGTCCATGCTCAAGAAATCAATTTTGTATTTTTCATGTGTACATGAATTTGCACCTAGTTCCTACTTAATGTAAAGTAGATAATAAGTAAACACTAATTACTAATTAAAATTTGTGGTTGAATTATAAAACAGGTTGTACAATTTTAATATTTTTATTGAATATATTGTTAAAACAAATGGATCTTTTGAGAGGCTATGAACTCTGGTAACCTGGTAATAGGTAATTCTTGAGTTTAACAACAGACTTTGTAGTTTTACATCAAAGCCTAAAGGAGAAAGAGCTCATCCTTAATATAATACCACTAAATGAAGCTGATCCAGTGACAAATACAACATAACACAATCTACCATTTTTATGCAGCATTAAAAATCATGACATCTTTAGTGTGCCTCTTCATGCCAGGAACCTGGTCCAATGAAAAGCTAAAAACTATCACACCATCTGCATTCTCTTTGTTTACATATTCGGAATTATATTGATTTGCAAAACTGATGTAATTGGTTTGTAGAAAGAACCAAAATACAAAATATACTTTAACTACAGTTTTGAGTAGGATTAGGCATTGAGCTATATATAAAGAAAAACATTGTAATACAAAATTAAATAAAACACAAAGGAAAGCTTATAACAAATAATTGTTTAGTGTAATTACTTTTAGTCCGTAGACCACAATAAAATCACTGGTAAAATTAACGTAAAATCTTAATTACTATTGAATTTTGAAAATGAAAGACTCATAGCTAATGCCCTCCCTGGCTAAGCGTTATGTCTGCTGACTAACAATGCTAAAAACCGGGTTTCAATACCCGTGGTGGGCAGAGCACTATCACTTTTTATTTCAGTTACTGATATAAATATTAGGATCATACATAAAAGGTGCAATGATAAAAAGGCCCTAAACAAGAGAGTGATCGAATAGTTGACTATTCTTCTACGATATCTTCTTGTGGCACGTTTTGAAGTTTACTGTATGCTTCTCGAGCTGTAATTAATTCTGGATCTAATCTTGTTGCTTCCATAAATGCTTCTTTTGCATCCTTTATCCTGTCTTGCTTCTGCAGTTCTTTTCCTTTATACACTTTAATTCGTGCTCTTTCTGACTTGCAGAAGGATTCCGGTTTCTCGAACTTACTTAGTTCACTGAGGTATGTTTCAGAAGAAATCTCATTGTTACTCCTTTTCAATAGTAAATAATCTACTGCTGCGTAATGTATTCCACTTTTTTTCAGATATTCTTTTGCTTTTTCAAAGTCCCTTTCCATTCTCCAAAAATAAAGCCCTAATTGATGAAGTATGTGTCCATTTTTTCCTTCAGTAATGTTATCAGCTTGAAGTAGGCATTTTTTCATTTCACCTTTATTACCTAAGTAACGATATACTTTGGAGCAGTTAAGTAGAATGTATGCAGTGTTTTCACATTTTTGAAGTTTTTCGAGATATCCAAGTATTTTCTTTTTCAACGAGTTGTCTCTTTTATTGTTGAACCATATACTTGAAAGCGATAAAGTGTAAGTGATAATATAGTCTGCATTATCTTCATTCGATAGGCTAATGGCTTTGTAAAGACTTTCCAGTTCATCCTGAGTAGGGTTTTCATTTTTTTTATTCCGGCGTAATCTTGCTAAAATCAGTCCCTTCATGTAATGCCACAACGGTTCTTCTGGATTTAATTTTAGACCTTCATCAAATGAATGTAAAGCTTCTTCATAATTTTGAAATGCACATTCGAACAGAGCAAAACCACGGGCTCCATGTAACCAAGCCATTTGTTTCGGGTCGTTCTTAATTTCTTCCCATAATGCTTCTGCCAATTCCAGTCGGCTTTCACAATTCTCTATTTGGCCTAGCATATGATATCTATGGGCTTCCAGCGCATTAAACAAATAAAAAGGTGTTTTTTCAGTAATGCTCTGAGATATTTCTTTTGCTTCAGATAAATAAGCTTCTGCTTTTAATAAGTTTACTTCGTACAAACCGTCCTCCAGACCACTCATATAAATGTATCCAAGAAGAAGAAAGCTTAGTTCTTGAATATCGGGCTTCGCTGTTTTCATCCAATCTGTCAAATTGTCGTTTATCTTTTGGACAGTTTTGTTGCTAAAAGGGATTTTCAGCTTCCACTTGCAATGGCATTCCAGTTGACGAAGTCTAATAGATTGATCATCCATCTATTGATAAAAACAACAATTAATGCTATTAGATTATTATTTAAAGTATACTTGGTTAAACTGCTGAAGACATAAAATATTCTAAAATATTTTAATGAAGACCATTTATGTAGTTATAAGTTTCTATTATTGTTTAGCTGGGTGGAAGTTTAAAGTAACCTGAGGAGAGGGTCACAAATTCGAGAAATCTTTTCAAAACGTTGAAGATAATTTGAGACTTACATATATAAGTAACGAATTAAACTAAAGCTAGAGGGAATTAATTAATCAGTTGTGCATGATATGTACGGTGCATCTGACACTGTAAACCAGTTACTCAGTAAAGTGTTTGTGGATATCGAGTTAATTAATTAAAAAGCAAGTGGATTTTATTGTAAAAGTAGTTTATTTTTATAGTTTGGCCTATCAGTGAACGTTTCGTCAACTGAATTTTGCATTATTATTTTTGTACAGAATAATTCAACATGGAAAATAATATAAACAACTGCAAAAAGAGTATCATAAGTGTAAGAGAAGAGTTAACTTTAAGTAATGAAATAATTTGCGTTAAAATACACATTGTGTTAGATATATTATATACGAATACATTTAAAATATATTTTACTATAATTATACAAATTGTGTCTAGATATCAGCAAGAGTTTCAATAAAATGGTTATTAAAATAAATCAAATCGAATGTAATAGTGTTTATTACATATAAGAGCTCCCAAACAATATGTAATCAGTGTCTACGCTTTTCACGGAGCTGGTCTCATTTGGATACGCCTCTGTTATCAATAAACGATACGAACATAGATGTCAATTGTTCTTCAGTCATTGAATATTTAGTAGTGTTGTTTTACACAACACATTTTATTTCGCTGAAAATAGATTTCACAGTCATTTTCTGAACTTGTCAAGAGATGTGGGGCGTTATACGAGGGTTGTTCAAAAAATACGCGGACTGTTTGAATTGCGCGGCTCCAATTGGTTCCAGGGAATCCGCTTGGTGTCGCTAGGTTCGCACAGTTCAGCTGATTACGACGCCATTTCCCGATTGCAGATATCTTCATTTGTGTATTAGCTACGCGGTTTTAAGTGAAGTGCGATTTTTTCGTTTGGCGGATTTCAGAATGAATGACCTGAAGGAGCAACGACTTGCTGTGAAATTTATTTTAAACTTGGAAAATCTGCGACTGAAACTTTTGCTATGCTTAACACGGCTTGCGGCATGTTTCAAGTGGCATGAACGTTTTAGGGATGGTCGACAGTCCATTGAAGATGATGAGCGTCCTGGACGTCCTTCCACGTCAACTGACGACCCACGCGTCGACAAAATCAACACCCTGGTGCGGGCAAATCAACGTCTGACTGTCAGGGAGCTTGCTGAAGAGTGTGGGATATCAGTTAGATTTTGACCGAAAAATTGAAGATGCACCGCGTTGCTGCGAAATTTGTGCCTCAGAACTCGTGAGTTTTTGGCCAAACACTCGATCACTGTTCTTTCCCACCCCCCTACTCACCTGACCTTGCTCCTTGCGATTTTTTCTTGTTTCCAAACTCAAAAGACCCTTGAAAGGAAGAAGATTTGAGACGATTCCCGAGATTAAGGCAAATGCGACGAAGGAGCTGGAGGACATTATAAAAGAAGCGTACCAGGACTGTTTCAACAAGTGGACACACCATTGGGATAAGTGTGTGCGTTGGGGAGGAGAGTACTTTGAAAGGGTCCCAGACCTGTAACTTCTAAATAAAGTACACTTTGTTTTATGACGTCAGTCCGCATACTTTTTGAACAGACCTCGTAAATGTGAAGATCAAACTACTGTTCGTTACTTAACAGCAGTACAATTATTAGCATTAAGTGATGTCCACGAGCTGTCTTCCATCTAATCTATCATTTCAAAATTATGGTCCTCCAAAAGTATATCGACAATTTGAAAATTCTAACATAAAAATAATAAATTTTGCACCTAACGAACTTGTACCATTAGACTTTTATATTAGACATTATATTTTAAGACAAGTTAGGCGTTAATTGCTACATTTAGATAATTTATTTTTGATGGAACATTCTATAACGAGTATTTCACTGTACAAAATCTTGACACACTAAACTGCAACGGCTTTTTAAGTAATAGGTTAAAATGACGTAGGAAGGTCGAAACGTTGTTCTCTCCTTATTAGTAAAAGTGTTAATACCTATAACAGCCGTTCTGAGACACATTGACATTATTTATTTAGTGTACTCCAGTTATTATTAATAATAATGAAATACAGGTCATAGTGGGTTCAGTCTACCAAAAATCAAACCAAGATTTCAAACGAAAGGAGAAAACAATTACCTTTTATAATGTCAACAAGATGCACTTGTATTTCTTCACGATTCTCTTTCCGTTCTCGAACAAAATTGTGCTTTAATGTCATGTTCCGTAGGCTTTAATATAATATACGTAACAAAACCATAACCAAAACCAAATCAACGTATACAGTGTTATCTCAAACGTGAAATTTAAAACACTATTAATATTATTTTTCCATTTCTTTTTACATACATATTTCAGCTTAACTAATGTTATTAACTATTGTAATATTTAAACTTAACAGAGAAGGGTTACAGGAAATATTAATGATTGCTCCTTATTCCTTAAGTGCCCATGAACTTTGTTTTTAAATTTCGCACAAAGCTACTCGAAGTCTATTTGTGCTTGCTGTCCTTAATTTAGCAGTGTAAGACTAGAGGGCAGCTATTTATCACCATCCACCGCAAACTGTTGGGCTACTCTTTTACCAACGAATAGTGTGATTACACAAAAGTCGAAAACTTTATATAAATGTCTCAGCTGTCTCCAACATAAATCTTTAACCCATAGTTTGAAAGTCGACACCGAGTCCCTCTTGAAGTTGGAATAGTAATAATTGTGCAAACAGAAGATGACGAAAATGAGGCAGATATTTTGTAGCTATACATTTTATTCAGAAGATATGTAGTTTCACATAAAGTATGTAGCAGCAATCCAGTGCTTACAACTGCCCATATATAAATATAGCAGATATCAGGGTGAAGTTCTGCAGATACTTACCAATACTGAGTACCAGAACTTCTTTTAATGTTGTACTAGTATTAGGACTTATTTGAGCTGCTTTATCCTTGTTTTCTTTGTACATGCATATTGATGGTTTTTTTAATAAACAATCCATCTTCACTATTTGTAGTATTAATTGTGAGAATACTCTTTTACCAACGAATAGTGTGATTGACTCTCACATTATAATGCCTCCACTGCTGAAAAGCGAGAGCATGTTTGGCGCGACGGGGAGGCGAACCCGCGAACCTCAGATTACGAGTCGCATGCCTTAATACGCTTGGCCAACCCGGGCGAAGTATTTTGTCTATACACATTTCACCAAATTCAGGGGTGTTTTGTTATGAGGGGGGCTGTATGTATTACAGGATATTGACAGAATTTCAACTATTATATAGTCATGTGATGTCATGAGCACTTAATGACAGAGAAAGAAACAAAAAACTTTCTAAATTTGCCTACTGGTTACTTTACGACAACGAGGAGTTTATATATATATATATATATATTTTTTTTTTTTAATTTCGCGTATAGCTGCACGAGGACTATCTGTGCTACCCTTCCCTAATTTTGCAGTGTGAGACTTGAGGTAACGCAGGAAGTCATCACCGCCCACCGCAAACGCTTGGGCTACTCTTTTACTAACAAATAGTGGGATTGACTCTCACGATATAACGCTCCCACGGCTGAAAGGGGGGAGAATGTTTGGTGTGAATATGTAAATGCAGTTAATCTTTATTTCAAATTTAACATTATTGTTAGTTTGTAGTTGCTCTTTTGAATTTCGTGCAAAGCTACACGGGGATTATTTGCTCTAGCCATCCATAGTTTAGCAGTGCGAGACTAGAGGAAAGGCAGCTAGTTATCATCACCCACTGCCAATTCTTGGGCTACTCTTTTGCCAATGAATAGTAGGATTGCCATGTTTTAGATATGTGAAAGTCAATCACAAAATTATAGTGGCGGTTGATTTAGTTTTATGACCATGAATGAAGGAGTAGCAGCATTTTTTGTCCAGTATTCTGTCTTTGTTTTTTTCTCATTTGATGTCAAATAATCAGTATTTTATATTGATTTTACCCAGTTTCTAACTGTCATAATCACAAAAGCATGACAGATCACATGATACGCCATAAAAACGTGTCTGGGTGTTCATGCTCAATATGTATCACAATATCTTGTAGAAATGTTAATAATGGTATTACAACGATTTAGTTTGGGAATAAAAATATTATTAAAAATAAGTGTAAGCTAGATTAAATTAACAAAAATGTACCACTGAAACAATTTCGGCAATTAAGATATAAAAAAGAATCATTTGAATGTTTGCATAATAGTGTTGGCAAACTTAAAAAAATATTTGTGAGTATTTATAAAAGGAAATTTCTTGTAACAATTTATGTCAATCTAATCGCATTTGTTTTCTCTACAATGTTGCATGGCTGGCATATTACTTAATAGGGCAACTACTACCTCCTTTATCTCAGAATATACCTTATCCTCACATTTCATTGCTAACTGAAATAAATTAATTTTACAAAATCAATCTTGATTTTCGAAGAGGCAGAAAAGTGATGTAAAGGCAGTAAATCATTAATACCAAGCAAAATTAAAATCATTCTGAAATGAATTTGTGGCATGTTTATATAATAATTACTGGTAAACATCAGTTAAAATTAAAAATTTTTAATACATAGAAAAGCCAGTGCAATTTTGTAACACACTATGCTTGAACAATGTCTTTTACTGTTTAGAAATAAATTTATAATGAAATATTACTGTTAGTCTGTGTACTGAAGCTATAAAATTAAATAATATAGACAACAAACAAGAAAAAATATTTGTTAATTTCTTGATTTAGAGTCATCATTGATTCAAGAGGTTTGTTTTTTATTAAAATGTTGGTGATATCACAAAATATAACTTAATTCATAAATTATTTAACTTTAAAACGCAATTGATATTTTTACTTTCATGATAAATTTTTAGCACTTGGTTCTAGGCAAGCTGATCCCACACGTCTTTACTTTAGGCTTGTTGTGTGAACATGCACTACACTACAAGGTTTCACGAGCTCCTCACGGCTACCCTGAATGCTTTACTAAAATCATAATGGGCAGACAGTTATCAAATTTTCTGCATGGATAAGTGCATTTTTGCTTGTATAACACTTCCCATTTTGAGAAATAAAGTGTGACATGATACACACTGTCTTTTATATAGGTTATATTTTATTATAATACTTTTGGGTTACATACTGTTATGGTGTTACTGGTATCAAAATCTTCTCAGTTTATACAAAACTTGTTTAGTACAGGCTTCAGAACTGCGTATAATTTTTGAATGACATACATAAAGCAGTTTATTTCATTATTTTTATTTGTTTTTAAAGTTGTTAGTTTCATAATCTCTGACAGGCAGATAAGCTGAGCTATTCAATGTATAGGCAGAAAAGGGTTACTAGAAGCTTGGTAGTGTTTATATAAAGATGTATTATGCTAATCCTATATGAATTATTAGAAATCAAAGCTTTTACAAATATATTGTTTTTTTGTTGCATACTTAGTAGAAACTGAGTGACAATGGTTCTCATGTACAAAGGGTTGAGTCTATTGAACATTGGAAATGAGCAAGTCATATGGGGACCACAGCTGACATAAAGTTGTGGTAGAATGATACCCAGTAGAATAACATTTGAGTATTTTTGGTATATTATAACAAATAAGAATGGATAAACTCAAAGTTAAGTGATAAAAGCCATCCATGTGTCCAAGTCAACAGTACACTATTTAATAAAAAGGTTTTTTTTTTCTTTTTTTTCCTGGGGAAGAAAAAGTTGTGTACATTAAGTATTAGGAGAATGGAAAGGGTATTGATGCCATTTCGCATGAAAACAAACTAGTAAAGCTGCTAGATTTAGCTTTTCCTACACTAGTTAAATAATGGAAAGCTACAGGGAGGAAGATTGTGATTTGGAGCATGCAGGGGCATAGATTTTTTACACCAGATGGGGGGGGATGATTTTGCAACTACTTATGTGGACTGTTCAATTTGCAAATTGGTAATCTCTGATTAAATGAACGTGAAAGCTGTAAACATACAGTCACAGAGTAAACTTGTTGCCATGATACTTGCATGTATACTTAGGCCTACTGACTGGTACTTGTGAACTTTGCATAGATTGAAAAGCTTAGAAGCACGCCTATATTGAAGATGTACATTTTGGCCACTGACGAAGCCTACATCTAGGCGTAATTATGTAATTTGTTTGGTAAGAACATATGAATCACAAGAACAAACAGAATTTGTAGGCCTGTGATGCAATAAAACAATTTAAGAGACCAAACTATAGGGGGGGATGATTGTATGCACCATACCCCACACCTAAAATGAAGGGGGGATGTATCCCCTCAACTTTTATTATCTACGCCCCTGGGAACATGATGACGTTACTAATGGATATTTTGAAGCAGAAACTTTGCACTATTGTCGAGATGTACTATTTTCAGATAGAGAATGTCTGGATATAGTGAAGTTCTAAAATAATTTTAATATAACATAATTAGCCTCTGTAGTTCCAGTAAAAACTAAAGTGTGTCTGATTTTGGTGTTTAGCTTAAAATTTTTTGAATTTCCGTGTTTGGGAACAATTTGGAAGATGTGATGACTCTTCAGAGAAGAAAGTGTCCAAGTTGAAGACTTCTTTGGATTCAGACTACTCTATCTGAACTTGTTTTAAAACTAAATGGAGCTCAATCAGAGGGAATATTCTGGAAATTAATTAGTTACATTGTTGCTACTAATCTCAGAGTATGTAGTGGTGTAACTTAGGCAGAAGTAGCTAACACATAATCTTATTAGGTATAAAAACAATCAAAATATATATAATCTAAGCATAAGACTGCTTCAATTCTGTTATTCATAATAGCATCCATTTGACATTTCAGGTATTTTTTAAGATTACGCAGAGAAAAAAAAAGGAGTTTCTAGTTGCTTTGCTGCAGGATGCCCAAAAGTCTGGAACCATAGGAACTTCAACACATTGTGCAGAATGTGTTACAAGTGCTGTCGTGGACATTTGAAACAAGTTTGGATTAACAGTAGTATTAACTTAACTTTTTTAATGCTGTGACAGTGCCACAGTTAGTAATGTATCTGAAATTAAGAAGCACTGCAAATCATCTATGGTTCCACAGTTTTGGACACCCTGTACATTCCTGTTGTTACTTTGCTGATTTTCTTGCACCCACTTTACTTCTCTGAACCACTGAGAAAAATAATGCGTTGTTTAAGAATATACAAAATATAAATATTGCATTTTGTTGTTTGTCTGGTACACTTAGTATTATACAGAAAACCAAATTGTTAGAATAACCAATTTTCATGGTTACTTGTTTTTATTTTATTTACAAGATGTTTTGGTTGTGTGCTATTTACTCTGTATATATGTGCTGCACAATACAATGGTAACATTAAATCAAACAACTAGATATGGAGGTGTATTGTTCTTTGATATTAAAATTATATTTTGCAGTTCACTGTTAACATAGCCTGGCCAGTTCTAGGTATTCCATTAGATGTTGAACATCAGCATAAACAATTACAATTTGTACCAATTTCAAATTGACACTGTTGATTAGAACAATTAATACATATGTACATAATTTTTTTCATTATTTCTAATTTAAGTTTACATTTATTATTTTAATATAATTATTTTTGTGCATTATTAGCTGAGTTATATGGATTTAAAACTAATTTCAGCTGTCTAGGTTGGCTAAACATTGAGATATTGTTAACAGGAAGGATGAAACAGTGTATTTAGTCATTTTTAGTTATATATAACTTGAACATCATATTTAATTAACTTATTAATAGGTACATGATTTTAGTTCTGACCTATGAATGTAGTTTGCATTGGTCAGAAGTTAATATTAATTAGTGGAAATGAATGCAAGTTTTGTCTAAAGAGCTGAACTTAGTTCTATCTCACTCTCAACCTGGTGAATATGCTGTCAAACTTGATGTTGGAATATTATTCTAATATTTGTGCTCACTTTGATATGAGTCACTTAATGGAGAAAAATTAAAATATGTGTTCCCATTGAAATGAGTAATGTTAAATTCAGATTTTATGTTAATCTAAATCAAAATATTGCATTTGAAGTTGATTTCACTAAATAAATAAATTTGGACGACAAGACTACTGATTCATTTCTGAAATTGTAAGAAAATAAACGTTATGAACATTTACTAAAGGTCTCATTCAGGTAATTTCAAGGATCATGTTTAATATGTAAAGAATATGTTAGTTGGAACTAAGTTTAGACATTAAGCACAAATTCACTTGAAAATAGTTGGAAATTTTATTTATTCTTTAATTTTTTGCTCAGGACTATGAGCAATTTATCTGAAAATGGAAATATATTTTTGGTTAAATAAAACATTCAATATAATGTCAGTGGTTAATGATATAATTTGCAATTTTTTTCAGTCAGTTGCAATAACATTATTTGTAACTGTTTTACTAGTGTACACAAAAAATCTATCTTTGGTATACCTTAGGTAAAAGGAGTTCTTATATTGTATAAACATGAGATACAGCAATTAAAGTTAGGTGTGTTATAATATCTCGATACGACAGATGTGTTGCTAATAATTGCTAAGAGTATTTTAATATTCAACATGTTATAGTTTAACAAGTTACAGTAATGTGTTTTTGTGATTGATTATTTAACATGATTAATAGCAGTAACCACTAATTATTAAACTATGTATTTATTACAGTAAAATAAGATAAAAAAATTATGATGTTTAATGCTGTGAATGAGGTTTCTTTGAAAGCACATATTTGTTCTGCATTTGAAGTTGTATAATATGTACAGCTGTCTTGACACATACATAATCAAGACTAAAACATAATAGACTAGAATAAACAATGAGAGTTTTTATTGCACACAAAGCTTGCATGTTATTAAGTGAGTGCCATTGTTTAAGGTGGCTATTTTATGTTTGTTTTTGACTCTTTTGTGATTATTTGTCTTTTCCTTTCACCTAAAATGCTATACCATATTTTCAAATGCATTTTAAATCAGATACATGAACTTGTATTTAATGAAAAAAAAATTATTCTGAACATTTTGACTTCATGATGTTAAACTGTAAAGTTGTTTTGGAGTGATAATGCTATTATTCCCTATAACTAAAGCCAAAATACTAACAGCTATTTTGGTTTAAATTCTTCTGTCCCCATTGCGTGGAAACAAATAACTGTGTGTGCTCAGAAAAGTACTTTCACCCCACTCCTGAATTTGGAAGTAGATCAAGCCACTAGGAAAAAAAGTATAATAAAAAGAATAAAGGGACAAAATATGAAAATCATGATAGTAAGCAAGGAATTATGAGTGAAAAGCCAGCAACAAGCACCCAGCTATGTATGTGAATATCACAAAAGTAACAGCCGATGTATGGGTTAGGGTCAATCAGGGTGGTATGGATATATAGCCAATATTTGGATTGTGGGGAAATGGGAGAATCCCAAGAAAATCAATTTATCTTCCCATACCAAATCACTTGAGAAGTGCCTGACCTGACAGCTGAATCGAGGGACTGGGAGTGAAACCTGAAATAAATAATAAAGTTAGTGCATATATATATCCCATAAAATCACAGTTTCATGTTTTATGTGTACATTATATTATAAGATTTTATTTTGCAGTTGCTTTCTCACGATAAAAAAGTGTGTGCTATTTTATTCCTTCTAATAGAAATATTTTGTCAGATGACTCATTACATGAAATATGAAGAGTATTTTACATTGAAAATCCTTTGCAATGTTTTAAGATGAAGGACTTGTGGATTCAGATAAAACTTAATTTTTTTGTGAAGCTGTATATTTCAATTATTGAACATGACCTAGAATATTTGTTTTCAACAAATATGGTATTTCAGGGTTCCAGGAGATATTGATGAGGTAAATGTTATGAAAGTGAAGATGGATCAATGGCAGTTGGTAGAATGTAATGACCCTCATGTTCCTGTGTCACTTTTGAAACTGTGGTATTGGGAACTTTATGAACCCCTTATTCCCCACATGTATTAAGAAGAATGTATTGAACACTGCTGTGATCCTGTGAAAGCAATAGCCATTCTACATAGGCTGCCAGAATTAAACCATTTAGTCCTTGCATATTTAATCAGGTTCTTACAGGTGAGTTAAACAGCAATTAAAAATACAAGTAAGATATATCAATATTCCTGTCTCAGATGTATCTTTGATATCTGTTTCACTATTTTGTGCCATTGTAGTCATACTATTTGTATAAAAGTTTTTGTGGAATTGAAACAGTAATCTGAACACTAAACAGTTATTTTGGTTTATTTTCTAAAGAAGTTTGTGATGAACCATTTCTAAAGGAAAAAACATAAAATCTAAAAAATTTAAATGTAGCATAACAATTCTGATGAAACCAGTCTGGAATCTCTTTATTTAATTAAAACTGCTCATTAACGAATAAAACGATCCACTAATTTCAAAATTTATAAACCATTCCTGTGAATAGAAGCAAAAAGTTTGTGTACATGTCTTAAAAATTTGAAGATTTACTAAAGAATTCATAAATGTTTCACAGATTTTTATGTAATTTAAATATGGATTGAAATTCTGTGTGTTAAGACGCACTTATATGTCTATTTGAATCATGATTAGTTGATAAAATGTAAAGTACTATAGCTACACATATCAATCAGCTTGTTTAACTTTATTGATTTTTTCTGTTGAACGTGTTTCACATATTCATTTTTGAAATGTATGGCTTTATTATTAAAGGTATCTGCTTCAATTTTATAATAACCTGAATTTCAAGATTATTACTGTTTATTGTTGCTAAGTTACGTGTAAAATTTACAGTGGTATCCTGAAGTGCTATTGACGACAGAATATTAAAAGTAAATAAGTCAAAACAAATGAACATTAGTAGTTTAATATACACTACTATAAACAATTTGAAATAGAAATCAAGAAAAATAAACCAAAGCTTTACTGTATTCTGTGAAAATAAACAGTTAAATTTTAGCTAATGGATTTTTACCTTCTTTTATTAAAATAAAAACAACTAAAACTCAGCCAACAGCCATTGATCATATTCTGGGGATGTTAGAATAGTAACTTGGATTAAAAATTGTTGTTGAAATGCTGGTAAATGTAAAATATCTGTAGAACTGTATTACTGTAATGCTTCTGATAGGTGTTTGCTGCAGAGGAAAATGTTGCAGTTACCAAAATGGACTCCAACAACTTGGCCATGGTGATGGCACCTAACTGTCTGCAATGTACTTCAGAGGAGCCACAAGTAATATTTGAAAATGCAAGAAAAGAGATGGCATATCTGAGAATATTGATTCAGAATCTTGACACCAATTTCATGGAAGGAATTGTGTGAAATATGTATATGACTTCTAAAACACGTGACGTGAAGTGCCTTTTTTAAGAGGCTTAACTACTTTTCAGTATTACATTCTTGTAGTCTCAAACTGAATGTTATGGAATCTGTTTAATAACGAAACAATGACTAATACTTAAAAGATATGTGCAACAACAGAGAGACTGCACATTTCTAAAAATAATACAATGAGCTTCATATTCTTTAAGAAAAGATTTTTATGCTGTTTTATGTTTTTCAACAAAATACCATACTGCTATCATAGTCTGCTTTATGTTTGGTGCATGCTTGAAAAACAAAACAAGTGCATGTGAGATAATCCAATGAAGAAGAAGAAATTATGAATAATCACTGACAGAGGAATTCTTGGAGTAGAAAATGTGTTAATAGAGTTTCTTTCTAATGTGTATATTTTATCCTTATTTAGCCAAGAACAATAAACTTTAGAAATACATCTAGTAAAAGAGCTTTGCTTCAGGTAGCTGTTTTTTAATATTTTGAATTGTTGATATTTGATCAAATTTCTTTACAAATATAGTATATGTTCAAATTAGGCACATGTACTTTTTTGTACAGTAGCTTAAAAGTAAACACTAGGTTTGGGTATATTTCATATTTATGCTGGTGATTTATCACATATAAGTTGGTGTCGTAGAATTGTATATGTTTTACATTATTTCCTGTTTCATGGAAATGTAGATTATATTCTACCTTCTCAAGAACTAGATTTTGAGCATTAAACAGGAATGAGTAATGTGTACATAGACATATAAATCACATAAAGTTTATTCAAAACTCTTGAAGAGGAATGATTATTTTCTTTCAGCAAAACATATTCATACTTTTGAAGTCAAAACTTTAACCAGGAACCAGTTTAAGTTCAGTTACTTTACATCATTTCAGACATGTCACACATTTTCCATTAATGCATCTGTCAGATGAAGAGCTTTTAAATATTAATTTGTATTCACATGATAAATTTAATTGCAATAGACGTAAAATTTATGCCTGGGTAAGCTTCATTAATGTGTATAATTCCAATTCAAAAACAAATTTCAATACGCTGAGTGTTTTGTAATGTTACAGTTTGATAATGCAGAAAATCTCGGATATATTTGTCTTCATACTACTTTTGTATTTTACTCTTTACATATCAATTTAGTGAAAAATCACACATGCCTGTGATGATTTTATTCTCTTGAAGGTTTTACACCTTTCACTGTAGTTCCTGTTCATTGAATTTGAAAACCATATCCATTTTTATACATTACATACATATTTGTCACAAAAAGTCAAGTCAAATGTACTTTGAAATAAGTGGATCATTTTCATCAAAATTGGTTCCAACTTTGTTATGCTTAAAATGTTTACAACCACTGGCTATAGATTTCTCAAGACCATTTGCTACATGAGAGGCTTATCAATAGTAATAAATACATTGTGGTAAATGAAGTTTTGACTTAAGTTGGAGTTTTCCCCCCCAATTTGTAAAAAAATCATTAGGTGATAGTAAAAAAAATTTCAATATGATGGTTGTTTCCTTTCACCAAATTAGCTATTCTTGTTCATTGCTGTTCCCTATATGTAAACTTTTCCTGTTTCATGCCAAAGACCTTCTGCTTCCCTCCCCACCTATGGGAATTCAGTCATTCCAAAATGTTTCTTCTGTAAATAACCATCAGGTCACCTCTGTATTATTTATTCAAATAATGCAGTGACTCCTCTGTGTATCTCGACTAAACTGACACTTTTCATTTGACAGTGCTTGAGCACAGACTTTTTTTGACCTGATTTCAGTTTGAGGTACAGTTTCTTTACAAAGTGATTAAACTTTTTCAACTAGTCAGTTTTCTTTAGATTTATTTTCATTCTAACACATTATTGCCACCATTTCATCAAATCTTGACACAAAATATCAAAGTCAATGTCTAAGTTTTGTTTGGTTAAACTCTGACAGGAGCTTCATCTCAAGCCTCTGATGTATCACTCTGATGGAAGATTTTTCATTGTTTATTTGCAGCACTGAATGTTACATGGGTCAACCTCTGTCACCAGACATTGTCTCACTTTCTTCTGAAAAATTTGAACCTTTTGATATGTTTTCTCACACCTTTTCTGAGGAATCAGTTGGACCTATCATTTTTTTTTTCAGTTTATTTCTCAGGCATGTGAAATTTTAAACCCCACCCCCCACTTCTTATGACTCACAGCTTTCCTTACTGCATGAACCTTCTTCTCAATCCTATTTGTTTTTCTAGTGCTCCCATGACATTTGGGTTCATGCTGAACAGTTTACCTACTTGTTAAACAATTGTGTGAGCATGCCTCATCCACTACAGCCTTAGGATCAGTTTGTTCTTGCATACTGTCCTTATTTTTACCAGTATCTGTTGGGTTATGTTTCAAATGAATCTCTTTTTTTCTACCTTTTGTTGATCACACCCACATGACTGTCTTATGGTATCTTTTTATTATTCATGGGGTGCATGGGTTGATCACTATAAAACTTTTGGTTATTGGTCTGTTGAGAAGCAGTCATTACATTATTAACATTTTTGTGCTTCTAGCCATCCATCTGGTTATGGATCACGTCCTTCTCTAATCAGACATGGTTTGGTGGTTATTTGTTCTGACAATCCAATGTTGATGGTATATATCAGTCACTAAGGTTGCACCTGTTTGAGATTCCTCCACTTTCATATGTTAGATCTCTATTGGGCACACACACACACCACATTTGTTTAATTCCCTGTCATGTTCCACCTTCTTTCAAATTTGTGGTAGATTGTATTTCCTATTCTAACTATTCTAAGATGTTCCTGATGGACTAGTTACTCAATCCTTTCATTTTCCAGTGACTTTACCTCACATTGATGCACTTGTCACAGTCTGAATTATAAATTACTCTTCTTTTGGTCTCTGGTGTTTCATCCTCCAGCTTTGAATATTGAGCTTTCAGCCAAGATTGGTCTCTGAAATTTCTATATGTTTATTCTCCTATTCAAGTGATTGACAGGATGGTTTCCCTATTCCATATCTTTTCATACTGGGGTCTTCTGATAGCTTCCTGTTGACCAGCTCAACCATTATTTCTTCATTTATACCAACTGAAATTATTCCTTCTGTACCCATTCTCCCTCCTTGACCCACAGCTAATGCCCTTTGTGTTCACTTACTGTCTAGTTCAATCCTTGGCAGAGAGATTAGGTTTCTTCCATCACATAGGTTTCCGTTTGGCTCAGTCCATCTGTCCTTCATTCGTGGAGGTATATGATTGGAAATGGAAAGTTTCTCACACATGGTACCATGCTCAGGCATTTCTATCTACTTGACCCACTAAGGCTGGTGTGCCAAAGTTCCTGCCATAGCTTTTCAACTAGAGGTCTTCAGTCTCTTTGATTTGGGTTTATCAGGTAGCCTTATCTCACACCTTTTTGCTTTTCTCATGACAGTAGAATATATATTTCACCTATCTTTACCGTATTAATCCATTCTTTCTGGATTTGGCCTCCTCCAAGAAGACCATCTCTTCTGTGCTGGGATGTTAATTTAGTCCCCTTCAAGAATTTAGTTTATCTTGTGATTCAGTTGGCTTATTCCTCATTGTCTCTTTCCTACTGAAACTTTAGCAACTTTTCATCAAATTTGTCATCTAATCTACCCCCTTCCACTTCTTGGTTCAGTTAAAGTATTTATTTATTTTCAAGTTCTTTACTGGTCAGATATTCTACAGTTCAAAATTTTCACTGTAAAGCAATGTTGAAGCATACTTTCCAATGCATGTCTTCTCAACATTCACTGTTGAGATGGAGTTTTACAAGATTACTTACAGGTGAACAAACCCATGGTGTTTACTTCATAAACTTGCCCATTTCAGTCTATACCACCCACGGACTTCAAAAAATAAAGCAGATGGAGATATCTGTTCATCCATGCCACACCTTGACTGAAAACATAAGGATGGTCAGGTTTCCAAAACAGGGTTTTGTGATCAGCCATTGCTCTTTCTCAGATGATGATATTCCTCAGGACTCATACATTTTCCATCTGTTTCTTCAAGTGTAGTATGGGAGTCCCTACCTCATGTCTCTGGAATGATTGACTATGAGGGTACCCTGCTGAATGTTTAGATGACATATTATTCTCCAGTATGAGTTATACAATTACTGTGGAGTGAGATGTCAAATTGTTGTTCACTCCTTAGATTGGGAGCTCTCATGCTACTATAGCATTGATGTCAGTACTCCTTGGCTGTGTTTTGGATTTAGAGGTGAACAATAAATGAACGTCTGCACACCTGTTCTAGATTGTTTATTTTCCTTTCTTGATTATAGGGTTTTGCTCAGTTTTGCAGTTGGGGTGTATATTTAGTTTATGTAGACATCCTTTTGATCCTTGTTGTTAATTTCTGGGATCAAGATTCTTCAAACAATATGTGTCATGCTTTGGGATTGAATGGTTTTAGATTTTGTCTGACATACAGGTGAAGACATCTTATTCCACCCTGGATGTTGGTTCCAAGTGGCTAAGATTTTGGATCCAGTTGATTTACCAATTGTGGTCTCTTTCACCCTAGCCACTCTACACCATGAGATTCATACCATCTCTACCGCATTTCTGATTGGTGGGATTGACTTATGTATATATAAGGGTTGAGACACTTCTATCTCAATGAATGTCATCCTATATTTTATCTGCCATTTTTCTCCACTTTTACAGATGAGCAAAGAGTATTCCTGATCAAAAGTGGTGCAGTTCCCCCTCTCTGGGTCTTCCATCTGACTTTCATACACAGAGCTATCCTTCATATGCTTCCTGGGGGGTATGTGTATGCACTTGTCTCTGCTCCCTTATTATTGTGGGATTCTAGCTAATCTTGTGAGTGGGAGGAAAGATACCACATTTGATAATATTATAACTTTCATCTTACCAAAATGTATTTCCAGTAGGTACTTCCCTCTTTTCACACTTCCTAATCTTCTTTCCTCCACATTCTCACAATACTTCTATCATCTGACAGGCTTTGAACTGATAGTTTGATAGAGGCACACATAGGAATTGTATGTGACCTGAAGTATACTATGCTTCTCATGGTGGAGAGGTGATGCATAATGATTTATATGCAAGATATGGTGGAGTCACTTGATACCAAGATGGAGATTAGAAGGACTGTGGCAGGCATAAAAGAAACGTTTGCATATATGGGACAGTAATGACTGAGAATAGGTAATATTGTGAAAGGAGGGATATGCCTAACAGAAATGCATTTTTAGTATAAGAAAATTATAACCTTATCCAAAACAACTTTATGAAGTTTAAATTTACAGGCATGTGTTATCAACATATCACTAATCTATAGCAGTCATTGTTTATAGACATCAAAGAAGTTATTTTTATCTAAGAAAAATTATACTTCTATTATTTTGGAGTTAGTAGTGAGAACTATTAACACAAGCTTTCTAGCCTCCTTTAAAACGACAATCAGTTGTTGTTTTTATGTAAGATAGTGTAATAAAATAAAGAAAGTAAAAACAAAGAATTGTAACTAACATAATAATCACAAAACATATCTGGTGTATAGTAAAATAATTAAAATCACTTTGCTCAGTATTAGTTTTGAGTAAGACTACTGTTTAAACTTTTCTTGCTCAATGAACATTAATTTAAAAACAAAATCTTATCAACAATTCTACAACAAAGTAACAGAGATACTAATAATGTACTAATTGTGTATAAACCGAGCAGCAGCTTGACACATTTAACGCTTGTCTCCAGAAGCTATTAATAAGCCTTTAGAGATCTTATACCACATCTAACCACATAAAATGGTTAATGCTTTAACAGATTTGGAGTTGTATAGCCATGATACAATACCATTTTACTTCTTTCATTAATAATATGATAAAAGAAGTATAAATAAACTTTTTTAGACTAAACACTACAATGATGTAACTTTTGCACAGCATGTGTTTATCAATGTAATATGATAAAAAGAGTTCAAAGTAATCTAAATGCCCTTATATTTTGTAATTAAGAATTGCTTACCAAGCTACCTCAATCTTTATTAATTTTACACATATCTTTTTCATTTCTTTGTACACTCAAAATAATGAAAAGCTCTCTTATTATTGCCAAGTGTGTATCGCAGTGGCAAGTTTATGTCCTATTTACACTAGAAACATAAAATTGTGATGCACACTTTTGAGGATGTGTGATAAGAGTGATTGTCAAATCACTGGTCAATTGGACAAATGTGGGTATGTTTGGATATGAGACTCAAAACTCAAAGAAATTGAAATT
>NC_134832.1:106144452-106213163 GCF_004210375.1 Tachypleus tridentatus
TTTAAAAGCATTATGGGTAATGAGTTGAGCGGGGTTATTTTTATATTGATTTTGGTGTTATTCTAATATTGTATATGCTTTAGTTAATACTCTTTCTGTTAAACAGTACTTGTAGCTATTTCTTATGAGGATATGTAAAAAGCATTGTTCGGAACATTTTTGTAATTGAGGCTTTTTGTCTCGCATTAAATATCTTAATTTGTGTAAGATCATAATGGATATATATGAGGTGAAGGGCCCATATAAAATATCTATTCTCCTGTACAGATACTGTAAAAGTTGTGTTCGTATAATAAAGTATCTTATATAGACTTTCCATTGTGTAAAAGGTTTTTTGTCTCATCAAAAGGTGTAGTGAAAGTCGCATTAAACGCAGCTTGGAAAGCATACAAATACACAACTGAATAATTTACTCGGTTAGATACTGATCTACAATCCTTGTCATCTAAAGTTCAATTAACAAGTCATTGTCTTCTAAACATCATACGAAAGCGACATGACTCTTAGTTCCTAAAGGAAACTTAACTGACACACTATTCTTTATTCTTTTTATAGTTCACACGAATAACTCGCACGTTTTACCTCGTTAAAGTTCATGAATAGTACTCGAATATCGCTTTTAAATGCAATCTCACTAAATGTGTTTAAGTTATAACGCTCCTATAACTCCAAATGACTCGCTGTTCCACGAACCGTGTATCCCAACTCGCTTTCCAACGGATCTTGCCTACTAATTTACACAAAACGTATTTCCATAAGATTTTGGGAAGAGAGGCAACTGTCTCGTAACTTTCTACTACTGATAGACATTTGTGTTTTAAAATAATAATGTAATTGTATTTTATCAAATTTGACTTGTACCTGTTTCAGAAAAACTATAAAATTACCAAAACTTGTTGCTGTAAAAAAAAAAAAAACAAGAAGATATTCTCGGTTTTGTAACACTGTGGTCACTAGCAGAGCCCTAAATATGTTAGTTTAGCGCTATATATTTTGCACCCATTATCAGACGAGATCATCCCCAGAACATGTAATTGGCTTGGGATAAAACATAAACGTAGCTCAAATGATTTCACAAACTTTATAGCTCAATTTGTTGACATGTAAATACTTTCAATGAGTGTGGGTATAATCTATATATTATTAAGTATCGTGTTTTTAAAAAAATACTAATTAGTTTCCATAACTTTGTCTTCAATCCACCAGCTTATAACATTTCATCCTGCTGTTCACATCTTGACCTCTGGTCTTACTAGCTTCAAGTTACCGCACTTGCTACTTATCACCCACTGCCCAACTTACAACACTAAAATCCGTGTCTCTAATCATAGGGAGGGGGGCAAAGCACATTGTGTAGCTTTGTGCTTAATTCCAAACAAACGCTGCTCGCATTTAATCACCAATTTTTCCAGCGTCCATCCAAAGTGTTATCCACATAACACTAAATTTATCCACTTAACCATATGGTTTCATAAGCTTCAGTTTCAATCATTTACATTTGTTAATTCTAATTTAACTTTTTGTGCGTGGTATATGTTAATTCAAACTCACTGGGTGAGTTCACCTCCATAGTATCCTAACCGGAAATTTCTCAATAATCTACTAATAATATGCAATGTAGCATTAGAATATAAAACATCTTCATGATCCAGTAGTTGTTGCATTCTAGGAATAAAAGTCTGCTTTGAATTCATTGGTCACCATATATTAAGATAACTCAAACATATACTATTTGATCCAAGTTTCATCCTACCTCACGCGTAAATAAGTTCATTTCGTTATAAAATAACTGCTCAAATTCGCGTGAATTGAACTTAATACCTTTAATATATCTTGCATTTCTTATTGATAAATTCTGTGGTGGGTATGATAGCTTCAACATTATACCTCTTGCACTTCTGACTTCGTCATAAATTGTACGTTCATTTCAATAGCTTTTTCATATTGGTTGGTTGGTTAGATACTTAATGGCGCAAACAACTAGGTTAACTGCGCCAAACATCTGGTAAAGTAAAATCATTAAAATATGTAAAAAGAAATCACGGTAAAACAAAACAGTTTAATTTTGAAACAAAACACAAATAAAATTAAATTCAATATTTATATCTAGTTTACTGCAATAAGAGAGAAATTACAGTTATACAAGTTTTAAAGGGCATTCTATAACATAATTGTTATTATCTTAATTCGCTTGAATAACTAAAGGGTAATTAAAAAAAATCACCATTAGTCACCTGAAATTGGCCTTTCTAGCCCTGGTTTCGAGTTATTTGACGTTATAGCCATTTTCTAATTTCAAATCGAACTAGATGTACTTTGATTCTTAAAAGGGAATAATTAAAAAGGTCTAATGTATAAATTAAAAACCTTAAACAGCATTATAAAGATTAATGACATTTAAAATCTAAAAACATTTCTAAGGTGAACAGTGTCACCATCGCCAATAACACTATCCAACGTTACCGATAAAACTTGAGACAAAGTATGTTTAAAATGGTGCTGTCGTCGAGAGTCATAACGACGAGAAGACAGTAAAATATGGCTTATTTTTACCTGAGTGTTACACAAACAACACATTGATACATCAGTCCTCGATAAAAGAAAACGATGAGTTAAAAAACTGACCAATGCGTAGTCTAGTTAGGGCAACTTCCTCTTTCCGATCTTTACGGAAAAAAGACGGCCAAAGTGCAATAGAGTGTTTTATTTGAAAAAGCTTGTTTTCACGTTCCTCACTCCAAGTCCAATGCCAACTGGTACGTAGCCTTCAGTACGAGACCATAGTCCATGTATGTAACAAGCAGAGCAGTGATAGTGCCAGAGCAGACAGATTTAGCTACGGTGTGGGCTAACCCGTTCCCTCAGATATCAATATGGTGGCCTAGTATCCAGTAAAACTGGATAAAAGTAAATGTTATAGAGAAATGGACCAGTAGAGAACAGGGCAAGAAAAATGGCATACAGTTCAGTAGTAAGCACAAACTGTAGAGGGGATTCTACTCGCTACGTCCAACTCGCAACAAACCCTGGCAAAACCCACAGAGTCACCTGATTTCGAACCGTCTGTATAATTAGGAATGGAAAAAATGGTTTTCAAGATGTTCAACAAATAACAGAAGTATTTCCAATCAGGAGTATCTGCTTTCCTCAGATGACTTAAAAAAAGGTCACATTTGGGGACTGTAATAAGTCATGATGGGATGAGCTTACCAGTGGATACAGCAATGATATCAAGGGACAGACCCAATTCATTCAATTACACCTGGATATAAAGGCCAAAAGGAACCATGGCATATCGTCTGTTCTGAAAAAGCATAGCCTACTGAGGAAGGAAAACACAACCTCAAGTGAGATGCTGTGGTTAAAATCGAAGTTTTGAAGCATACAGTAAAGACAGTTGCAAATGGCAGAAGAGCAAAGAAGGTTCATTGGACAATATATAAGCTCTGAACTGGGGAAGTACAAAAAGTCCAAGTGCATAGCCGAAGTCCTTGATGATTAATGTTGTCTGGCATTTTTAAGGCCGAGGTTTTGGCAGAGCCATAGACCAGTGATCCATAGTCTATTTTCGATTGAATATGAGCATAGAACATCGATTCACTCCCTATGTGGTGGAAGAGAGGACATGGAGGATGTGTAGTGCTCTTGTACATTTGACCCGCAACTGCTTAATGTCTGGAATAAAGGTCAGCTTACAGTCAAAGATAAGCCCTAAGAACTTTGCCTTGGGGATCACAGGAGGCACAACTTCAACGATACGGAGTTCAAGATCAGGGTGAATATCCCGTTGGTGGAAAAAGTGCATGCAAACAGTTTTAGAGGGAGAGAAGTTAAAACCATTTGCTGCAGTCCATTTCAGTAAATGATTGAGAACAGTCTGTAGCTGCCGCTCAATATACCTCATGTTCGACGAGTGGCATGAGATGTGAAAGTCGTCGACATAGAGCCCGTTTGCAACAGTAAGTGGGAGTTGTGAAGTGATGGTATTAATCTTTATACTGAAAAGCGTGACTCTCAAAACACAGTCCTGAGAAACTCCAAGTTACTGTAGAAAATAACGGGAAAGTGTCGAACCCCCACAATCTTGGAATCGCCTGATCATTAAAATAAATTTTAATAAAAATGGGCAAAAGACCACGTAACTCATATAAATGGAGGTCTCGCAAAATGCCATACTTCCATGTAGTATCATAAGCCTTATCAAGGTAAAAGAATATTGATACAAGATGCCAGACCAATGAAGGGCCAGTTTGAGTACCACCTGTGTACTCGCAAAATGCCATACTTCTATGTAGTATCATAAGCCTTATCAAGGTAAAAGAATATTGATACAAGATGCCAGACCAATGAAGGGCCAGTTTGAGTACCACCTGTGTAAAGGGGCTAATAAAGTGGAGAATGAAGTAGGAGTGCTAGATACCTGACAAAAGCTATCACCTAGAGTAACGGTGATGATTCAGATATCAGCCACTTCCTGGCTATCAGAGTGCAAGATTGAGAGGGGGCAGAATTATATTGCTCACTGACCCTTCGAATCTTATCCCATATGACTTTGGAAATGTTGATAGAAGATATGCCAATTGTGAACATAATCCAAGACTCCTTTTGGTTTGACGTCTTACCCACCGAGCATATGCATGTGCCTGCTGGAAAGTGATGCGGTTTGAGGGTGTGGTATACTACAAAAAGTATCCCAGGCTTATTTTTAAGACTTCCGTGCCATGTGGCAGGCAGGATTCTACCACGAACGAGAATATCGTAGAAAACGTGTCTAAATTTTAGGAATACATTGAGCAACTGCTTGTATAATACAGTCGGTTACTGCTGCCACACAATTGTCTATTGATGGCTTATAGATAATGTCATGATCAAGTTCTGTAAGAGCAGTGAAACACGGCCACTTTGTTTGTTCCAGCTTCCTCCAGTGACGCGTGTCGAGTGGCATCGACCACGGTCAGTCTCTCTCAAAATTATAGAGTTACTCTCACTTTTTCATGAATTGTGGAAGAATGGTGAAGGGAAGCAAATTGAGAGATCAATACCAGTAAAGGACTGACTAGGTGCATGAAAATAAATATAAGAACCAGTAGCGAAAAAACAAAGATTCTGATCTAAGAGCATATGCTCTACAAAGCGACCCCTCCCATCAATATTAGCAATTTTCTAGAAGGGATGATGTCCAGTAAAGTCACCCAGGATTAAAAAGAGAGATGGCAACTGTTCAATGAGAACATCAAGAACTGATTGATCATAGATCTCTTCGGGAGGCAGGTAGAGAGAACAAACAGTGTCAGTACGATACAAGAAAACCCGGATGGCTACAGCCTCCAACGGTGTTGTCGAGTGGCAAAGGGAGGAAGGGCACATGCTGATCAACCAGCAGTGCCACTCCTACATGCACTCGTACATCACACAGCCTGTCATTTCTGTACAAAGGAAACTGACGAAAAGCAAGTGTATGAACAGGTTTTAGGAATGTTTTGTGTAAAGAAAGATATACAGAACGGTAGGAAGCAATCAGTGCTTTGATGTCATCCAGAATCGAATCTAAATGTCCACAGTTCCATTGTATCAATGTGGCCATTTTTTATGTGTAGGCGAATTGGATGGAGAGCCCTTATGTTTACGATCATGTTTTTTTTCTTTACTCTCTTTATTCGAGGGAGGTCTGTCGACCTCCATGCATCCTGCCATGGACTAGACAAGTCATTGTTGTTGGAAGTGAATTCCAGCAAATGAGGTCGTGAACGACTAATCGTTTTGTAGCTTGGGGTAGGAGAAGATGTACCCGACGAAATTCCCGTACCCTGAACCAAAGGAAGTGTATCTTGGGATATACTGGTTTGTATTTTAGGGAGAGAGGAGGGTGTTGACGTTGATTCATCAACTTTTTTAACCAAGGAGGTCAAAAGACTTTTCATATGGTTTGAGAATGGTTCTTTTGGAGGCACAGAGAAATCCGTCTGCACTCCTATTGTAGTAATGGAATGAAATGCAGCAGCTTTCGTCTGACATGAAGTGGTGGACAGCAATTTTCGAGCCTCAGGTTGAGTAATGTTTTCAATCATCTTCAAACGCTATACCTCTTTCTTCCAACCATTTAGGGCAAGAACGAAAGTAGGATGGGTGAGAGCCATTGCAGCTCACACAATGAGAGTCCGTTTCACACTTATAGACATAGTGGTCCTTGCCACCCGCAACGAGCACACGTCAAAGAACAACGACACGATATCTTTGAATGACCGTACTGCTGACACGTGAAACATCTAAGAGGGTTTGGAATGTATGGCCATATCTTGCAATTACGATAACCTGTCTTGTTGGTCGTAGGTGGATGCAATAATATAAATGTTAAAATGAAGGCACTGGTCGGCATCATAATTCCATCTTATCACGTGGAGATACACCTCACAACAGAAACTCCTTGCGTGGAGAAACCAACGAGAATCTCTGACTCTGTGATGTTCTTTAAATCCTTTTCAACAATAACTTCTCATGACAAATTCAAAGTAGCATAGGGAGTAGCCTCGACTAATATACCCCCAATCGCCTTTCAATGTAAAAGGAGTTCTCTGTGTTGAGATGTGGATGTTTCCACCAACATGTCACCAGAGCAAAGCTTTTTGACTGACATTGGAGAGCTAGCAAGTCCCTCTAGTCCCTTCTGAGTGAAAAAGGGAGATATGTGCTCTAAAGCTTTGTCTGAAAGAGAATGTCGTATAAGAAAATGAGGTACAGGTGTTACAAATGTTGAAGATTGCTGCTCAAAATCTTGAAGACATGGTCGTTTACCTATGGGCTGTTTATTTCACTATTTTATTTGGAGTATCCATGATAAAAAAAATTTCGGTGCCCACTGACCTCACCCACCACAGAGCCCTACGAGGGAATGCACTATATCCAAACACCAGCATCAGATACAATGTCCATTGAGACCATCCAAAACTGGTACTTTGCTGACCCCATAGCAAGTGGTCTAGCCGATTGGACTCTCTATAGGAATTCAAGGTCAAAGTTGTGTATCAGGTTGGGTCCCTCAACTACCAGGATCCTCTCCTCTCCTTCACGGGCTACTATGCACGACAAACACGTTGGTGGATGTTTAGATCCCAGAGGAGGTAAACTGAAAGAGCTGAACTTTCCCCGAGAGGTCCCCTCACCACGTACAGTAACCCACACCAAGGGGTTTACGTATTGTCTCCTGTATTTCTTGCATCTTTATAAATGGTGTGTTAAATTGAATGTAATGTTTCCTTCACTGCTTACTTTTAAGAGAGTACATCGATTTTTTTTTCAAAAATCAGTAGGCGTTTCCTTGGATTTTAAATCCACTAAATTTGAATTAGGTGCGACAAGAAATCATTAATGAATGACAAAGTACACTGTGTTGTAAAACATTTACAGTAAAGTAATGTATCTAACGCTCTTTATATCAGATACACGGTTTCCCTCCTTTCACACCCTAGTTATCACACAATTGACTGTAAGCTTGTTAATAAATGCCAAAGCATCATGTGTTAACTTATTAAACACAAGTCTATCTACGATTTTATGACTCAACTGACTACTGAAAATTATAAAACAGGAAGGCTACCTCACTTCCGTTTAAATTATTCTATATCAACGTGTAAGTTTCATTTTTCAATGCAAGTTTAGAATGTGGTGAAAGTCATTCTAAAGTTCTTAAATATCTTAATGAATTTTTCATTGGCCAGTAGTGCTGTATACATTCGCTATAAAATGACTGCGGGAGGAATACTTTTACTCTTCATTCATATCTGTTATTTAACCCAGAGATGTCAGCCGTCACCTCTTGCAAGACAAAATACTGGTTTCTGACTATCACCCTCTTAGCACAACAATAACTCAAAATGTGGAGCACATTTCAGCAACAAAGGAACGACAAGTTTAGACTAAAGCTACATTTCATTTTACTTTGACGTTTAAAGCAGGCTTGGACGTTTCCTTAACAAATAAACAAATATAATGCTTTTTATGATGCTATCAAAAACAGTTTTCATATGGGTAAAAAAGGTAGTGTAGTAGTTACTAATAGAAGTTAGTTTTATCCTTACTTATGAAGATGTTAACGTTGTAACACTGTAGTAGAAATTTGTATGTCCATTTTCAAACTGGTTTTCAATGTATATTTTCATCTTCAAACATTATTTGGCAAACGTGTGTGTGTGTGTGTGTGTGTGTGTGTGTGTGTGTGTGTGTGTGTGTGTGTGTGTGTACAGTTATAACCAATAGAACTACCACCATTCAAAACTTGCATGTGCCCTGCAGTACCTAGGAGAGTAATGTTAGAATGTCAGCATTCAGATCTGATTTCCTCCACGTGTGTTGAATGAATACATTAGTAAGTATTTACATAAAAGAACAGCAGCTGTTGTGCATTTGACATGACATGTTCACTATAACTTGATGTCAACATTTTGGATTACTTTGATTTTATTACCTGATTTTATTCTAACGATGGGATAAGCAGAGAAGTAGATTTACTGACTATTATAGTAAAAATTATAAAATATGGTTAGATTTAGTAAACGTCGAATTTAATCTACTGGAGATTGAAACTTCAGTATTAGATGCAGATGATTGTCAACTGGATTTTAAGAACATGGGATGGAAGAGTAAGTATAATATTATTTGTAAATAATTCCTGCAAGTATGTTTACACTTTCACACTGACTAATATCGACCTTGAACACAATACCAACATTTTTATTTCATTCAGTGTATCTTTTTGAAATTAACATCGAAATCAAAACTTAAACCTAATCCCGCGAAACTTGCAACACGTGTAGAAAAAAATTATTTTCACTGTAGGACACGTATAAATACATGCAGGATGAGTAAACCTCAGTAACGCACAGTCGACCAACTTTTATTTATTATTTAACATAATGCAAAACTAAACAAGGCAGGAAGTGCATGAAAGATGTTTCCATTAACGTTAATCGGGAGTATTGAATCTGATAGCATGACAACGTTTAGAAGTTTTAATTATTGAAACGTTATGATGGCATCAAATCTTTGAAATTTGAATACAAAAGAGTCGAGATAAAGTACAGACCTTTAATTTTCAAATAAATTTATTTACAGTTTCTTACAATAGTTAATAAAAGTATGTAGATGTTTTGTTCTGTTTATAACACTTACTAAATTCATAACACTTTCAGTTGGTTTATACTTGTTTTTGTAACGCATTCATTTCGAAGGTAAAGCTATTCTTACGAATCGCAAGTTATTGCCAAACTCTTGATTTTGGTGGCATGATTCTTTGCTTCCACAAAAGGAAGCGTAGCACAGAGTTTAAGAATACGTATCGCAGGTAACCTATTTTTGTTTAGGCCCTTGCATGAAGTGAACCACTTATAAAATAATTCCACAATTAAATATCTCCGACTAATTACCCATAGCCCAAGTTCTATGAAATGCATATCCAAAATCCAGTAATTTGAATCACCTCTTTTAATGCAAGTTAAACTTTCGGATAATATTTGAGTTGTTTGGTTCGTCGTTTTATAGCGCAAAGCAACTTTACTTTTACCGGATGTTTGGCGCAGATAGTTAAGTAAAATTATTAAAATTCTTAAAAAATGAACCAAGATAAAAGAAAAAGTGTAATGTTTTAATTACAAACTTAAGTAGTGTTAAATTCAATTTTTATATCTAGTTTATATCTAGAGAAAGTTCAGTGATAAAAGTTTAAAGAACTTTCTACAACAATTTTAATTATCATTACTCGCCAGAAAGACTAACGAGAATTTCAAGTATCAGCGTTAGCCAAATTTAGGTGGCTAACCTTTCCAGTCCTGGTTTTTAGTTATTTGACGTCACGGCCGTTTTCTAATTTTATATCGAACTAGTTAAACATTTTATTTATAAAAGGGAATCATACTGAAAAAAAAGGTTTAATTTATGAATTTAACACCTAAATTGTTAAAAAGGTAAATGGACTAAAAACATTTATAAAATGAACAATATCACCACTGCCAATAACACGGTCTAACGTTATGGATAAACTTTGGGACAAAACATGCCTAAAATGGTGCGGTAGTCGAGACTCGTAACGACGGCAAAACAGTAAAATGTGGCTTATTGTGACCCGAATGTCATACAGACAAAACATTGGTACATCAGCCCCAGGTAAAAGAAAACGACGAGTTAAAAAACAGTGACCAATGCGTAGTCTAGTTAGGACAACTTCCTCTTTCAGATCCTTACGAAAACAACACGGCCAAAGTCCACTAGAGTATTTTACTTAAAAAAGCTTGTTTTCACGTTGCTCACTTTGAGTCGACTGCCAACTAACACGTAATCAAACCTTAAATACAGAACAACAGTCTATGTATGTAACAGGTACAGCAACGATAACGCTGGTGCAGAAAGACCTAGCTGCGGTGTCGTCGAGCTCTTTCACATGAATACTAACGTAGCCTGATACCCAGAAGAACTGGATAGAAATAAATGTTGAATAGAAATGGGCCAGTTGATTTTGAATGTCAGCGAGAACAGGGTGAAAATTAACCAGTTATGAAGAAGGAAAACACAACTCCAGGTGGGATGCTGTGTTAAGAATCGGAGTTTCGAAGCATAAACAAAGACGGTTGTAAAAAGCGGAAGTGTAAAGGAGGTTCCTAAGACTGTAAAAGCAATGAACTAGGAAGATGCAGAAAGTCCCGGTGCAGAACCGAAGACCCTGATGATGAATGGGATCCAGCATCTCCAAAGCCGAGATCCTGGCAGAGCCATAGCCCTGTGATCCATGATTCCAAGAACTTTGCCCCTGGGAACACGGGAAGCCCAACTTCACGAACACAGACTTCAAAATTGCGGTAAATACCTGATGATGGCAAAAGGTTATACAAACGGTTTTAGAAAGAAAAGTTAAAACCGCTTGCTGTGATCCATTTCAGTAAACGATTGAGGGCAGTCTGTAGCTCTTATCTGAGAACCTGTGCTATCCGAAGTGACCACTATCAACTACATTCTCCACAATCACCACCACTCAGCCCCCAACTACCCAGCAAACAAGTTTTCCTCAAATATGCCTACCCGTCGTATAGGTCAGACCTGCAACCAAATTTCCAGATGACGTGGTAACTACCCCAGCTCGTTTTCCTGCACGACCCACTCACTGCATCCCACACTACAACCTGCATCCCACACTACAACCCTATGTCTTTATTTCCTGCACGACCCACTCACTGCATCCCACACTACAACCCTATGTCTTTACTGAAATATGTAACACTAACGAATATCTATTGCCAGATTGTTGGTGCAGAGGATCCGATGTTCCTGGAGGACTCTCTCTAAAACACATTCCTCAGATTTTTTTGTTAACCTTGACGATGGTATCAATGACCTTAATTCTGATATTTACAAAGAAATCTTTACCGGATGAATGAATCCTAATGTGTGTCCGACTTTGAAAACTCCTTACGTGTCTCACAAATAGAGCGAGTATGGTAGAGTACAAACGCTTTATTCTCAAAATCACAAGATGGCATCACATACAATAAGGTAAGTAACGTATGGAATGCTAGCAGATAAAAATAAAATTCCCCGAGGTAGACATAACAGATAACAATGTATCAACTAAACAAATATTCATGTTTTATAACCCAAACTGTCTTCTTAAATCTTATTAGGTGAAGTTTAGTAAAAAGAATATAAATGGTATGACATGTCAATCCTTCATGCTTTATAATCTAGTCTTTCTCTTCCAATCTCGTCAAGGAAGTTTTAATAAATACCGTATACATTCTATAAGTTCTAATCCCTTCACATTTTACAATATTGTTCCGTATTATTGGATAGTTTATTAAGTATATAGTACACTTCCTGTACGTTTTACAGTGGTCTTCCTTCGTGATCCACACTGAGAATAATATTAAATATAATACTTTGTATACATTCTTTGACTTTTCACTTACATTCCTCGGCCAGTGTAGTCCTCTTTGCCGTCTTCATATTATGAATTATTATAATAAATATAGACTTTGTTTGAAGTTTAGCATAAAGCTACACAATGGGCTATCTATGCTTTGCCCACCACAGGTATCGAATCTCAGTTTCTAACGTTGCAAGTCCGTAGACATGCTGCTGTGCCACTGGGCACAAATGTACTTTAAACTACAGAGATGCAGTTGAATGCACATATGTATATAGTATTCGTTCTTTTAGTTCATATAGTATTCGTTCTTTTAGTTCATGTGTTCCCACTGCTCCTGTTGTTCCCTATTTGAATAAACGTTTTATTCAGTACGGGGGACTGCGATTTAAGAATTAGTTCTTCTATATCATTTTGTTTGTCACAAACGCCACAAGTGTATAAACGTACTCTGCTTTGAAAAAAAAAATCATTTTCACTGTTTGAATAACCGTTTTTTTGCATATTTTTCTTGGCCATTGTTTTGTGGAGAAGTTCAACTACGATTCTTCCTTGCCAGTATATCAACATTCTGGCCCTACACCTTTGACCACTGCATCAGTCACGAGTGTGCAATCCCACCATGCCCAACAACGTCATTCTCGGAAGTGTGGGAAGTAGAAATGGTAAAGTGCGACGATCTGAGAAAGGGCTGCTGTTCCATGGGTGATGAAGAAGGAGTCATCGAGTTCCTTTCTAAGAATTTCTATCGTCAATACAATTCCAACAAGGCACCATTCGGCCTGTTATACCATTCAACTTGGTTCAATACACCCCATCGCAGAAAAGGATTGATTAAATTTTTGAATGAAATCAACAGTAAAGACGACGTTTGGAGCATTACCAACTGGCAGATGTTGCAATGGATGAAAGACCCAACCCCTCTTTCAAAGATTGCACAGTTCGAGTCGTGGAAATGTAACAGGAAACTCTTACCCCTATCGTGTCACCGACCAAAGTCGTGTGAAGCATCTCACAAAGGTTCGACTCGTTACATGAACACTTTTCAGAGATGTCCGGTTGTTTATCCCTGGATCGACAAAATTGGATTTTAGAAACAGAGCTGGATATCAGCACTCAACAGCCATATGCAATTCCTAATGGTAGTATAACATTACCCGAAGGGAAAATGTTAATACTTAAAGATACTTATATTTTTTAAAAACGTACCACAACATTTCCATATTTATATAATGTGTTTTTAAACAATTTATATTTGGTTTGTTAAAATATTGCAACTACTAAACTAACATTTTTTACCAAACAACTTCATCATAACTAGTTCATACTACTTTCTAAAAACTGTCAATACTCCTTTCAAGCCTAGTTATAATCAAACAGTTCAATATTGGTGACAGCAGAAAGTTACAGCTACAATTAAATTTTGTTAATTGCTTCATGTAATAAAGCATTACAGAAGATGTAGTACCGTCTCAACGTATTTGTTCATTTGTAAAACGACATTTAATAAGCACAGGTACACTTCTTATCCTTTCGATTTTTTACACGTACCATAAAGAAATCGATAGGTTTGAAGTTTATAGAACTGGTAAAGCATTATTTTTGTTACAGTAACAGAAATCACGCTTTTTCAGTAAATGACACCTATAAAAACATGCAGGATGAGTAAAACTTAATGATGCACACCTGACCACCTTTCATTTATTATTTAACATAATGCAAAACTGAACATGGCAGAAAGTGCATGAAAGATGTTTCTATTAACATTAATCGTGGGTATGGACTGGTAACATGACAACGTTTAGTAGTTTTAATTATTGAAACGTTGATGATGTTAGATCTTTAAAATTTTAATACAAAAATTTGAGATAAAGCACAGACAGTTAAGTTACAAATATATTAATTTACCGTTTCGAACAACAATGGTTAATAAAAGTATGTAGATATTTTGTTCTGTTTATAATTGTCTTCGTCACAGAAACTAAATTCATAAGACTGTTGTTTTATACTTGCTTTTACACCGCATTCATTTCAAAGATGAAGTTATTCTAATGAATCACAAGATATTGTCAAACTCTTAATAATTGGTGGCATGATTCTTTGCTTCCACAAAAGGAAACGTAGCATACAGTTTAAGAATAGTAATACATTTCGCAGGTAACCTATTTTCGTTTAGTCCCTTGCTTGAAGTGGAGCACTTATAAAATAATTCCACAATTTTATGAAATACGTATCCAAAAGCCAGTCATTTTCACTACCTGTTTGTAATACAATTTAAACTTTCTGATAATGTTTGCGTAATGTATGAATAAAATAACCAAAAAAATAAACATTTACACACACAAATTATGTTCCGGAACGGCTTATAAATGAATGTGTTTTGAAGTTGATTTAGCCTAGAACAGTGGAAAAGCTATCGCCCTTACCATTGTATATTTTAAACGCATTATGGGTAGTGAGCTGGGCGGGGTTATTTTTGTATTGATTTTGGTGTTATTCTAATATTGTATATGCTTTAGTTAATACTCTTTCTGTTAAACAGTACTTGAAGCTTTCTTATGAGGATATGTAAGATGCATTGTTCGGAACATTTTTGTATTTGAGACCTTTTGTCTCGCATTAAACATCTTAATTTGTGTAAGATCATAATGGATATATACGAGGTGAAGGGCTCATAAAATATCTGTTCTACTCGACACATACTGTACAAGTCGTGTTCGTATAATAAAGTATCTTATATAGACTTTCGATTCTGTAAAAGCTTTTTGTATCATTAAAGGGTGTAGTGTAAGTCACATGAAACGCAGCTTGGAAAGCATACAAATACACAACTGAATAATTTACTCGGTTAAATACTTACTGGTCTACAATCCTTGTCATCTAAAGTTCAATTAACATAAGTCATTGTCTTCTAAACATCATGCTCCCCGCTAGTACAGCGGTATGTCTCCAGATTTACAACGCTAAAATCAGGGGTTCGATTCCCCTCGGTGGGCTCAGCAGATAGCCCGATGTGGCTTTGCAACAAGAAAAACAAAACACACTAAACATCATACGGAAGCGACATGACTTTTAGTTCCTAAAGGAAACTTAACTGACACGCTGATCTTTAATGTTCACGGGAATAGTACTCGAAACTCGCCTTCTAATTCTAACTGACTGAATACGTTTAAGTTATAACGTTCCGAAAAGTCTTAATGAACCGCTGTTACACGAACCTTGTATCCCAACTTACCTTAACAGATTTTCCCTACTAATTCGCACAAAACGTATTTCCGTAAGTATTTGGAAAGAGAAGCAAGTGCCTCGTAACTTCCTACTACTAATAGACATTTTATGTCTATGATAAATAACGACTGCAAGAAATTCAAAACAAACAAAGCTACTCGAGGGCTATCTACGCTAGCGTAACATTAGAGGGGAAGTCAGCTAGATTACTCGACCCTCAGATTAAGAGTCGAGCCCCTTAACCCACCTGGCCATGCCGGGTTGTTTAAATAATGTTGCAATTGTATTTTGCCAAATTTCACTTCAGGTAGTAGTTGTACCAGAAAAACTATAAAATTCCCAAAACTTATTGCTGTAATATTGTAATATTCTGTCACATATAAAGCCAATGATAAGTTACGGTTTACCACAACATATTTTATACCAATTATCAGACGAGATCACAGACAAATATGTTTTAAATGGTTTGTGATAAAACGAAATCAAACAGAAAACAACGTAGCTCTGATCATTCCACAACGATATAGCTCATTTTGTTGACATGTAAACACTTTCAATGAGGGTGTGTATAATCTATGTATTACTAAATGTCTTGTTCTTTTGACAGTACAAGTTAATTTCAGTAACTTTGTCTTCAATATGCCAGCTTACAACATTTTATTCTGTTGTTTACATCTTCACCTCTGGTCTTACTAGCTTCCAGCTGCCGCACTTGCTACTTACCCCCATCCCTCCACCAAGTAGCACAGCAGCATGTCTGCAAACTTACAACGCTAAAAACCGGGTATCAGATAATAGTAGTAGGAAGGGGCAGAGTACAGATAGCCCATTGTGTAGCTTTGTATTTAATTCCAAATAAACACTTAGTGCTCCCATTTAGTTACCAGTTTTCCTTCCTTTATTTTCAGATACATACGAGTTTTACCAAATTTCTGATGCTTCCAACTGCCATCTATGCCTTACGAACTTTATCATACATCCAGCTGTCAGTTTTACCCACATATTTTTCTGATGCACCCAGTAGCTGATTTCACTTGCTTCATCTTCTACCCATCAGTTCTAAATTTTTGCTTGGTTACTTTCATTTTTCAAATTTTTCTATCATCCACGCAAAGTTTTATCCATATAACACCAGCTTTATCCACTTTTACATCTGGTTCATAAGCTTCAGTTTCAACTATTTACACTTGTTAAATTTAGTTTAAGTTATACAACTTTTTCTTCGTGGTATTTGTTAATTCAAACTATCATTGTCACACTGGGTGAGTTCACCTCAATAGTATTCTAACTGAAAATGTCTCACGAATCTACCAATAATCCGAAATGTAGCATTAGAATATAAAACATCTTCATGATCCAGTAGAAGTTGTATTCTAGGTATGAAAGTCTGCCTTGAATTCATTGGTAACCATCATATTAAGATAACTTACAAATCTCAAACATACTATTTGATCCAAGTTTCATCCCACCTCATGCCCAAATATGTTAAGTTTGTCATAAACAAAATGCTTAAATTCACGTTAATTGATCTTAATACTTTTGATATAATATCTTGCATTTCTTATCGATAAATTCTTCAGCGAGTATGACAGCTTCAACATTATACCTCTTACACTTCTGACTTCGTCATAAATTGTACGTTCATTTCAATAGCTTTTACGTATTGGTTGGTTGGTTTGATATTTCATGGCGCAACAACCAGCTCATCTGCGCCAAACGTCCGGAAAAAGTAAAGTAAAATTATTAAAACCTGTAAAAGGGAATCAAGATAAAACAAAACTACGTTTACATTTTGAAACTAAAATATAAATAGAATTAAATCCAATTTTTATATCTTGTTTGCGGCAATAACAGAGAAAGTACAGTCATACAAGTTTTATAGGACTTTCTATAACATAATTGTTATCATCATAACTCGCCAGGATGACTAACGTGTAATTTTAAAAACAAATTAGCGTTAGTCACCTGAAGTTGGCCTTTCCAGTCCTGGTTTCGAGTTGTTTGCCGTTACAGCCATTTTCTATTTTCAAATCGAACTAGATAAACTTCGATTCTTGAAAGGAAATCGTTAAAAATTGTCTAATTAGACAACATTAAAAAGATTAATAACACCTAAAAACATTTCTAACATTAACATTGTTACCATCGCCAAACACATTATCTAACGTTATCGATTAAACTTGAGGCAAAACATTTTAAAAATGGTGTTGTCGGGAGTCATAACGACGGCAAGACAGTGAAATATGGCTTATTTTTACCTGAGTGGTACACAAACAACACATTGGTGCAGCAATCCCCGATAAAAGAAAACGATGAGTTAAAAAAACCGTGACCAATGCGTAGTCTAGTTAGGGCACCTTCCTCTTTCCAATCCTTACGGAACCAAGATGGCCAAAATCCAATAGAGGGTTTTATTTGAAAACGTTTGTTTTGCACGTTCCTCACTCCAAGTCGAATGCCACCTGGCACGGACCCGACCGAACACGTACAGCAGTGATAGTGCCAGAGCAGATAGATATAGCTGCGGTGTGAATGAGCCCGTTCCCGCAGATACCAATATTGTGGCCCACTATCGAGAAAGAACTACACAGAAGTAAATGTTATAAAGAAATAGACCAATAGAGAACTAAGCGAGTAGCTATAAATCCAGGGCAAGAAAAATGACGTACAGGTCAGCAGTGAACACAGGCTCCAGAGGGGATTCTGCTCGCAACCTCCAACCAACAATAAACCCTGTCGAAACCCACAGAGTCCCCTGATTTCGAACTATCTGTCTAAATAGCAATGGTGAAAATGGTTCGCAATATGCTTAACATAACAGACGTATTTCCAATCAGGAGTATCTGCTTTCCTCAAGTGACTTTAAAAAAAGGTCGCATTTGGGAATTGTAATAAGTCATGATGGGTTGGGTGTACCAGTTGGTACAGCAATGACATCCAAGGACAGACCCAATTTATCCAATTGCACCTGGATATGAAGGCCACACGAAACCATGGCATATCGTCTGTTCTGAGAAAGCATGACCCACTGATGAAGGAAAACACAGCCTCAGGTGGGATGCTGTGGTTAAGATCGAAGGTTTGAAGCATATAGCAAAGACAGTTGCAAATGGCAGAGGTGCAAAAAAGGTTCAAGAGACAATGTATAGGCTCTGAACAACAAGGGAAGTGCAGAAAGCCCAAGTGCACAGCCGAAGTCCTTGATGATGAATGGGGTCCAGCATCTTTAAAGCTGAGGTTCTGGCAGAGTCATAGACCAGCGATCAATAGTAGAGTTTCCGTCGAATAAGAGCACGATATATATCTGAAGCATAGAACATCGATTCACACCCATAGTGGTGAAAAGAGAGGACCCAGATGATGTTCTTGTACATTTGACCCGTAACTGCTTGATGTGTCATAAAAGATAAGTTTACGGTCAAATATAAGCCCAAAGAACTTCCTCTCAGGGACCACCGGCAGCACAACTTCACCGATATGGAGATGAGAAAGTCGTCGACATAGAGCCCGTTTGCAACAGTGAGAGGGAGTTGTTTGGCGAGGGCATTAATCTTTATACTGAAAAGTGCGACAAACAAAACAAGCTCTGAGGGACTACAAGTTCCCGTGAAAAGGAACGGAAAGTGTCGAGCCCACACGAACATGGAATCTACTGTCCATTAAAAAAAATTAATAAAAATGGGCAAATGGCCACGTAGTTCACATATATGAAGGTCTCGCAAAATACCATACCTACAAGATTGATCATAAGCCTTCAATATCAAAAAATATTAATACAATATGTTGTCGTTTGAGAAACGCTTCTCTTATTGGCAGTTCCAGAGTGTGTACATCTACGGAAAGTATCCAAGGCCCGTTTTTGAGCCTTCCATGTCACGTGCCAGGCAGGATTCCATCATGGACAAATATATACTGGAAAAAAATTTCGAGGTTTTAGTAATACATTCAGTAGCTGCTTGTATAATAGTCAGTCGCTAATGCCAAGCAGTGGTCTGTTGATGGCTTACAGACGATGTCAGGATCAACTTCTGTGAGAGCAGTGAAAAAGCGCCGGGTGGGATAAACCACGGCCAGTCTAATATCAAAATGATAGAAAAGTGATCACTGCCTGGTGGGTTACTGTCAATCCTCCACGAAAAGTGAAGGAATAATGAAGGAGAGCAAAGTGAAAGACCAATGGCAGAAAAGGACTGACTAGGTGCATGAAAATATGTACAAGAACCAGTATTGAAAAGAGAAAAGGTTGTGATCTGGGAGTCTACGCTCTACGAAGTGTCTCCTCCCCCCAATAACACCCTAGAGAGAAGGTTATGTCCATTAAAGTCCCACATGATTGAAAAGGGAGATAGTAACTGTTCAAGCTACAGGCAAAGTTCAGAATGAATTGCTAAAACTTACAGTAGCTCAGGTTTTAGAGGCCAGAGAACAGCTTAGAGCTTGATAGACTAATACTTCAGCTAACAAAACACTTCATTTTTATTTTCAAATTTGTGTTTCAGTCCTTGCTTTAGGCCTTGCATGAACACGTGCTGAGAAATCTCGGTTACAATATAAATATTGCGAGATCGAATCTTCGTACCACCAAACATGCTTACCCCTTCAGCCTTGGGAGCGTTATATGCAACGGTGAAACCCGTTATTCATTGGTAAGAGAATATCTCAAGAGTTAGAGATAACTAGCTGCATTTCCTCTAGTCTTTCACTTCTAAATTATGGACGACTAGTACAAATAAGCCGCATGTAGCTCGGAGTGAAATTCAGAAAAAAAACGAACAGTCGTCTCTCATGGCAAATCAGTTAATACACAAAACAGAAATCTGAACATTGATGTCATATTTTGGAAATTTTACACTTGATTCTTTCCAGTGGACACCAGGTAGATGATATTTTGTTTTTGGAATGAGTTGACAAAACATGTACAAATTAATAGAATTTTCTTTAATATTTAGTGGGCACTGATGAATACGAAGCCAAAGACAACAAGAAGTTCCTGCACTTCAAAGTCAATCATGAGCACAAGATACTGCTGCAACTTCCACGCCAAACATTACTCCCCGAGAAATCGATGCCCCTCACCGTACAAACACAAGGCTTAAACAACTGATCTTATCTAACGAAAGACACCACACACACACACACCTAAGACTGACACAATATCAAGGTTCAGTAGATCTCTACCAGACACTAAATCCAAGCTTAACAACGTGCCTTCTACTTCTGTCTCCAGTTCTAGCAGACCTCAAACCGTCACTGCAACAAAAGCAAAACAGACCATCATACTTGTTACCAGCCCCAGCTAGAAATCTCAGATGTAGTAGGCCAATTCCAGCTATTAAATCCAGGTTCAATAAGCTAATTTCAGGTGACTATATTCAACCAAGAAGCTCCAGCCACTAACTACAGATCCAACAGACCTATGGTTGATTGGGACAACATTGATAGGCCATATCTAGAAAGTGATGCTGGTCAAAGTAGAACACCTTCACTCACAAAATCTAGGTTCCAAGTGCCATCTTCAGCCAGTTACGCAAGGGTCAATAGACCAAGACCAGATACTGGCTCCATATACACGGAACCAGCTCCAACCATGGACTCTAGGTACAGCAGACCTGCTCTTCAAACCTAGGACTCTGATGTTGATGAACCAGAATATGATGAGTACAATTTTGTAAAACCAATAAACTGTAACAATAGAGAATCCACAGTCGAGAAAGAGAACGCCAACAATGATCTTCAGTGACGAACACGTATGTTGGCCCCGCAAACCCAAAAGAACAGCGACGCCGAAGCTCCCCCTCTTTTTGCATACAAACCTAACCATTATAACCTCTCTTTCAGTCCTACCTCTTCGAGAGCCTCTAGTGATTACGAAAAAAAGTACAGAGGTTTGTTCACGCCCTACAGCCAGAACAAAAGGTGAAGAGCAAGTAATCACTTCAGTTACAACTAGAACATGAGACCAAAATTCACAACCGATAAGCAACCGAAACCGTAAAGTAGATCTCATTCGAAGAAATAAACAGCAGTCTAGTGATGATGAAACGAAACGTCCAAGAAAAGTTGTTGGTATCTATAACAATCGAGCGAAGCTTGACGTTCCCAACCAAGGTCTAGACCCTCTAGATGCCTAGTTTCAAACTCACTCTAAAATGTTAAACAAGGCCAGAGGTTTATTCCCAACAAACGTTAAAGCATGCATCAGACAATAGATTTACTTCTAACAAATGCTATCGTCCATACATTGAGAAAGAAGACTCCACCAGATACAACCAAGCCACGATACTCTTCAGCCGTAAACTCTTCTAAGCCTTACAATATTTATGACCAACAGTACAACTACGACGAAAAATACAAGGGTACAACATCAAAACCCCCCGATAAGATTTAAAATTCAGTCACCTAGAAAATATCAAAGAAACAACCAAGTCGTTGCCGATACAATTACGTCCTCCACAAATACCGCCACTCAGCCACCAACTACCCAGCAAACAATGTTTTCCTCAAAAGACACCTACCCGTCGGATTCGTCAGACGTGCAACTGAATCTCCAGATGACGTGGTAACTACCCCAGCTAGTTTTCCTGCACGAACCCCTCCCGTGTATCCCACACTATGTCGTTGCCGAAACATGCAATACAAACAAATGTCTTCTGCCAGATTGACGATCCGATATTCTTGGAGGAGTCTCTCTAAAAAAGACATTCCTCACATTAACTCTTGATGATTGTGTCAATGACCTTAATTCTGATATTTACAAAGAAATCTTCACTGGATGAATAAATCCTAACGGGTCCACTTAAACCAAGTGTACAAGTAATTTGTTTTGTTATTAAAACTGCATTTCTTACACCAAAATCACATCGGACTCTCTACTGTGTCACATAACTCCTGCTTTTAGGGTTATACATTTCAAGACTTACAGCTGACCCAGCGAGGAACTATTAAAATGCACATTTGCGTTCACGTTTAAGCACACATTCTCTCAGTCCATTGATTTGAACTGTAATAGGTGATTTACTACGCGTATGTTTTGCCACAGTTCCTTCCAAATACTTCAGTGGTCTTCCTTGGCCAGTTCTTCATGTTTTATAACCTAATATTTATTCTTAAATCTCATAAGGAGAATTTCTGTAAACATATCATACACTAAAACGTGATATTCCTTCGTATTTTCGCCAGCGTTAAATGTACAGACATACAAAACTAAGTTCGGGGGTTCTATTCCCCGAGGTGGACATCACAGAAACCACAGAGTAACAAGCAAACAAATATTCGTGTTCTATAACTCAAACTCTCTTAAATCTTATTAGGAGAAGTTTAGTAAAAAGAACCAACATGGTGTGACATGTCAATCCGTTATGCTTTATAATCTAGTCTCTCTTCCATTCTCGTCAAGGAAGTTTTAATAAATACTGTATACATTCTATAAGTTCTAATCCAATCACATTTTATAATATTGTTCCGTACAATTGGATAGTTTTTTTTAAGCATATAGTACACTTCCTGTACGTTTTATGGTGGTCTTCCTTCGTGATCCACACTGAGAATATTAAATATAATACGTTGTATGCATTCTTTAACTTTTCACTTACATTCGTCGGTCAGCGTAGTCCTCTTTGCCGTCTTTATATCATGAATTATTATAGTAAATACGGTCTTTGTTTGAAGTTTAGCATAAAGCTACACAATGGGCTTTCTAAGAATTTCTATCGTCACTACGATTCCAACAGAGCACCATTCGGCCTGTTCTACCATTCAGCTTGGTTCAATTCATCCCATCGTAGAAAAAGCTTAATTAAATTTTTGAATGAGATCGACAGTAAAGACGACGTTTAGATCAATACCAACTGGTAGATGTTACAGTGGATGAGAGATCCATCCCCTCTTTCAAAGATTGCACAGTTCGAGCCGTGGAAATGTAACACGAAGGACTTACCCTATCCTATTACCGATCCAGGTCGTGCAAAGTATCTCAAAGGTTCAACTCGCGACATGAACACTTGTCAGAGACGTCCGGTTGTGTTTAACCCTGGATCGGCAAAACTGGAGTTTAGAGACAGCTAGATATCAGCATTCAACAGCCATATTGCAATTCCTTATGGTAGTATGATATTACCCAAGGAGAAAATGTTTATACTTGAGTATACCTATATTTTTTTTACAAACGTAACACAACATATCTATTTTAATGTAACGTGTTTTTAAATAATTTGTATTTGGTTTGTTAAAATATTACAACTATTAAACGAATTTTTATTTTATTTTTTACCAAACAACTTCATCATAACTAGTTCATACTAGTTTCTAAAAACTGTCAATACTCCTTTCAAGTCTAGTTATAAACAAACAGTATAATATTGGTGACAGCAGAAAGTTACAGCTACAATAAATTTTATTAATTGCTTCATGTAATAAAGCATTACAGAAGACGTAGTACCGTCTGAGCGTATTATCTATTCGTAAAGCGACATTTAATAAGCACGGGTACACTTCTTATCCTTTCGATTTTTATACGTACCATGAAGAAATCGATAGGTTTCTAGCTTATGGAATTGGTAAAGAATTACCTTTGTCGCAATAACAGAAATCACGTTTTTCAGTAAATGGCACGCATAAAAACATGCAGGATGAGTAAAACTTAATGATGCACACTCGACCAGCTTTTCTTTATTATTTGCCATAATGCAAAACTAAACATGGAGAGAAGTGAAGTGCATGAAAGATGTTGCCATTAACATAAATCGTGGGTATGGACTCTAAATCTTGAGATACCCTATGATGCCATCATCACGTTTCAATAATTAACACATCTCAACGTTGTCATGCTATTAATGGTGGTTGGTGATGACTGGCTACATTTCCTCGTCTTTCACTTCTTAATTAAGGACGACAAGCACAAATAAGTCGCAAGTCGCTCTGTGCGAAATTCAGAAACAAACGAACGGTCGATTTTCATGGAAAATTAGTTAATTAACAAAACAGAGATCTGAACATTGATCTCTTATATTTTGGAAATTTTATACTTGTTTCTCGCCAGTGAACACTAGGTAGATGATATTTTGTTTTTCTTATGAGTTGACAGAACGTGTACAAATTAATAGAACTATTCTATATTTAGTGGGCACTGATGAAGACGACGAAGATGAGGAAAACGATTTTAGCCGAAAACGAAGCTTAACAAAATGCCTTCTACTTCTGTCTCCAGTTCTAGCAGACCTCAAACCGTCACTGAAACAAAAGCAAACAGACCATCATACTTGTTACCAGTCCCAGCTAAATCTCTCAAATAAAGTAGGCCAGTTCCAGCTATTAAATCCAGGTTCAATAAGCTAATTTCAGGTGACTATATTCAACCAAGAAGCTCCAGCCACTAACTACAGATCCAACAGACCTATGGTTGATTGGGACAACATTGATAGGCCATATCTAGAAAGTGATGCTGGGCAAAGTAGAATACCTTCAGTCACCAAATCTAGGTTCCAAGTGCCATCTTCAGCCAGTTACGCAAGAGTCAATAGACCCAGACCGGATACTGGCTTCATATACACGGAACCAGCTCCAGCCATGGACTCTAGGTACAGCAGACCTGCTCTTCAAACCTAGGACTCTGATGTTGATGAACAAGAATATGATGACCAGTACAATTTTGTAAAACGAGTAAACTGTAACAACAGATAATCTGCAGTCGAGAAAGAGAATACCAACAATGATCTTCAGTGAGGAACACATATGTTGGTGCACCATACCCAAAAGAACAGCGATGTCGAAGCTCCCCCCTCTTTTTGCATTTAAAAAACCCACCCAATATAACTTCTGCCTCCTTCCTCCCGCTGTGGGAGCTTCTAGTGATTACAAAAAATATTAGAGAGATAGATCCCCCCCCCCCCCCCCTACAGCCGCGACAGTTAGAACTAGAACAATAGACCAAAATTCACAACCGATAAGCAACCGAAACTGTAAGGTGGTTTTCATTCGAAAAAATAAACAGCAGTCTAGTAATGATGAAACGAAACGTTCAAGAAAAGTTGTTATCTATAAAAATGGAGCGAAGCTTGACGTTCCCAACCAAGGTCTAGACCCTCTGGATGCCTAGTTTCAAACCCACCCTAAATGTTAAACAAGGCCAGAGGTTTATTCCCAACAAACGTTAAAGCATCCATCAGACAATAGATTTACTTCTAACAAACGCTATCGTCCATACATTGAGAAAGAAGACTCCACCAGATACAACCAAGCCGCGATACTCTGCAGCCGTAAGCTCTTCTAAGCCTTACAATATTTATGACCAATAGTACAACTACGACGAGAAATACGAGGGTACAACATCAAAACCCCCGATCAGATTTAGAATTCAATCACCTAGAAAATAATCAAAGAAACAACCAAGTCGTTGCCGTTACAACTACATCCTCCACAACTACCGCCACTCAGCCACCAACTACCCGGCAAACAAAGTTTTCCCCAAAGACACCTACCCGTCGGATTCGACAGACGTGCAACTGAATCTCCAGATGACGTGGTAACTACCCCAGTTAGTTTTCCTGCACGAACCCCTCCCGTGTATCCCACACTATGTCGTTGCCGAAACATGCAATACAAACAAATGTCTACTGCCAGATTGACGATGCAGAGGAACCGATATTCCTGGGAGGAATCTCTCTAAAAGACATTGCTCACATTAACCTTTGATGATTGTATCAATGACCTTAAATCCGACATTTACAAAGAAATCTTCACCGGATGAATCAATCTTAACGGGTCTCCGATTTTGGGAACTTTTTACGTGTCTCACGAATGGACCGTCTATGGTAGAGTACAGACGCTTCATTCTCAAAATCACGATATGGCATCACATAGAATAAGGTAAGTTACGCATGAGATGCTAGCAAATAAAAATCAAATTCAAATAGATAAACAATGGAGGAAACAACTATGTATTATTCTTACTATAAGGTTAAGAAGTTAACCTTATCACGTTAACAATATCACGTTTTCAAAGATATCCATCATAAACCTGCTACAACTAATCTTAATCTTTCTTAAACCCCATTATGCGACTTTCAGTAAACAAAATATAAATCCTATAATTTGTGTTTCCCGCAGGAAGGGAAAAGAGGAGCACGTGTCCCCATAATATTTCACAAAACAATGCACGCAATATGATTTAACTTAACATCGTACTTAAACTAAGTGTTCAAGTAATTTTTTTTGTTATTAAAACTGCATTTCTTACACCAAAATCACATCGGACTCTCTACTGTGTCACATAACTCCTGCTTTTAGGGTTATACATTTCAAGACTTACAGCTGACCCAGCGAGGAACTATTAAAATGCACATTTGCGTTCACGTTTAAGCACACATTCTCTCAGTCCATTGATTTGCACTGTAATAGGTGATTTACTACGCAAATACATTTAACACTGGCGAAAATACGAAGTTTCGGGGTTCTTCTCCCCGAGGTGGACATAACAGATAACACAGAGTAACAAGTAAACAAATATTCGTGTTCTATAACAAACTCTCTTAAATCTTATTAGGAGAAGTTGAGTAAAAAGAACCTACATGGTGCGACATGTCAATCCGTTATGCTTTATAATCTAGTCTTTCTCTTCCATTCTCGTCAAGGAAGTTTTAATAAATACTGTATATATTCTATAAGTTCTAATCCCTTCACATTTTATAATATTGTACTGTACTATTGGACAGTTTTTTTAAGCATATAGTACACGCCCTGTACGTTTGTTGTTGTTGTTTTTTTATGGTGGTCTTCCTTCGTGATCTACACTGTGAGAATATTATATATAATACGTTGTATACATTCTTTAACTTTTCACTTACATTCGTCGGTCAGCGTAGTCCTCTTTGCCGTCTTCATATAATGAATTATTATAGTAAATACGGCCTTTGTTTGAAGTCCAGCATAAAGCTACACAATGGGCTTTCTAAGAATTTCTATCGTCACTACGATTCCAACAGAGCACCATTCGGCCTGTTCTACCATTCAGCTTGGTTCAATTCACCCCATCGTAGAAAAAGCTTAGTTAAATTTTTGAATGAGATCGACAGTAAAGACGACGTTTAGATCAATACCAACTGGTAGATGTTACAGTGGATGAGAGACCCAACCCCTCTTTCAAAGATTTCACAGTTCGAGCCGTGGAAATGTAACACGAAGGACTTACCCTTACCCTATTACCGACCCAGGTCGTGCAAAGTATCTCAAAGGTTCAACTCGCGTCATGAACACTTGTCAGAGACGTCCGGTTGTGTTTAACCCTGGATCGGCAAAACTGGAGTTTAGAGACAGCTAGATATCAGCATTCGACAGCCATATTGCAATTCCTTATGGTAGTATGATATTACCCAAGGAGAAAATGTTTATACTTGAGTATACCTATATTTTTTTTACAAACGTAACACAACATATCCATTTTAATGTGACGTGTTTTTAAATATTTTATATATGGTTCTTCATAACTAGTTCATACTAGTTTCTAAAAACTGTCAATACTCCTTTCAAGCCTAGTTATAATCAAACAGTTCAATATTGGTGACAGCAGAAAGTTATAGCTACAATTAAATTTTGTTAATTGCTTCATGTAATAAAGCATTACAGAAGACGTAGTACCGTCGGAGCGTATTATCTATTCGTAAAGCGACATTTAATAAGCACGGGTACACTTCTTATCCTTTCGATTTTTTATACGTACCATGAAGAAAACGATAGGTTTGTAGCTTATGGAATTGGTAAAGAATTACCTTTGTTGCAATAACAGAAATCACGTTTTTCAGTAAATGGCACGCATAAAAACATGCAGGATGAGTAAAACTTAATGATGCACACTCGACCAGCTTTTATTTATTATTTGACACAATGCAAAACTAAACAGGGCGGGAAATGCATGAAAGATGTTTCCATTAACATTAATCGTGGGTATGGGCTCTAATAACATGACAACGTTGAGATGTTTTAATTATTGAAACGTTATGATGGCATCATAGGGTATCCCAAGAGTTAATGGTAGTTGATGATAACTAGCTACATTTCCTCTAGTCTTTCACTTCTTAATTAAGGACGACTAACACAAATAAGTCACAAGTCGCTCTGTGCGAAATTCAGAAACAAACGAACAGTCGTTTCTCATATTAATTAGTTAATTAACAAAACAGAGATCTGAACATTGATCTCGTATTTTGGAAATTTTATACTTGTTTCTCGCCAGTGAAAACTAGGTAGATGACATTTTGTTTTTGTTACGAGTTGACAAAACGTGTACAAATTAATAGAACTATCCCATATTTAGTGGGCACTGATGAAGACGACGAAGATGAGGAGAACGTCTTTAGCCAAAGGCAATCAGAAAGTCTGACTTCAAATTCAACCACGTGCACAGAATAACAACGCAACTTCCACGCCATACATTACTCCCCGAAACATTAATTTCCCTCCCCATACAAATACAAGGCTTAAACAACTGATCTTATCTCACGAAAAACTCCACACACCTAAGGATGACACTATATCAAGATTCAGTTGACCTCAAACAGACACCGACTCCCGACTTAACAGTGTCTTCTGCTCCTGTCTTTAGCAGATCTGAAACCGTCACTGACACCAAACCAATCAGACCATCATATTTTTACCCTAGACACAATAGACAAGCGCAAATGGATGAATCCTGTTAAACAGACCAGCTCCAGCTAACAATCTCAGATTTACTAGGCCAGTTCCAGTTGTTGAGCGAGTCCAGGTTCAATAAGCCAATTTCAGGTAACTATATTCAACCAAGAAGCTCCAGCCACGAACTATAGATCCAATAGACGTATGGTTAATAGTAACAAGTTTGATAGGCCATCCCTACAAAGAAGAATGCCTTCAGTCACCGAATCTACGTTCCAAATGCCATCTTCAGCCAATTATGCAAGGATCAACAGACCCAGACCAGATACTGCCCCTATATATGGAACCCGCTCCAGCCATGGACTCTAGGTATAGAAGACCAGCTCATCAAAACCAGGACTCTGATGTTTATGACTATGATGTTGATCAACCAGAATATGATGACGAGTACAATTTTCTAAAACCAGTGGACTTTAACGGCAGAGTCTACACACAGTCGACCAATGATCGTCAGTGAGGAACCAATACGTTGGTGCCTCATGCCCAAAATAAGTGATGCCAAAGCTCCCCTCTTTCTGCATTTAAAAAACCCAACCATTATAACCTCCCTTTTCGTCCTACCGCTCTGAGAGCTTCTAGTTATTACGAGAAAAGTAGAGAGACTGTTCCCCCTACAGCCGAGAAAGGGTGAAGAGCCAATAATCTCTTCAGTTGAAACTAGAACAAGAGGCCAAAATTCACACCTGATAAGCAACCGAAACCCTTAGGTGATTCTCGTTCGAAGAAATAAACAGTAGTCTAGTAATAGTGAAACGAAGCATACAAGAAAAGTTGCCGTTATCTAAAACATTCGAGAAGAGCTTGACGTTTCCAACCAAGGTCCAGACCCACTGGACACACAGTTTCGAACTAACCCTAAATATTGAACAAGGCCAAAGGTTAATCCAACAAACTTTAAAGCATCCATAAATTTAAGATAATCCATAAAAGATAATAAATTTACTCCTAACAGACGCTATCGCCCATATATCGAGAAACACGACTCTTTCAGATACAACCAAGTCACGATACTCTGCAGCCGAATGCTCTTACAATATTTATGACCAACCGTACAATTACGACTACGAAATGAAATACGAGGTTACAACATCAAAACCCCCCGATCAAATTTAATATTCAGACATCTAGAAACTATCACTACCAAGTCGTTGCCGTTACAACTACATCATCCACCACTCAACCACCAACCACTCGGCAAACATGACCATCTCAAAGACGCCTACCCGTCGGCTTCGTCAGACGCGCAAACGAATCTCCATATGACGTGGATATCTACCTCAGCTAGCTTTGCTGCACGACCCCCTCTCATGCATCATACACCACAACCCTATGTCGTTGCACAAACATGTAATACTAACAAATGTCTACTGCCAGATTGTCGATGTGGAGGATCTGATGTTCTAGGAGGACTCTCTCCAAAAGACATTCCTCAGATTATCTTTGTAAATATCAAAATTAAGATAATTGATACCATCGTCAAAAGTTACCAAGAAATCTTTACTGGATGAACAAATGTTTGGGAACTTTTTTACCTTTTACTTGGAAATTTTATACTTGTTTCTCTCCAGTGAACATTAGGGAGACATTTTGTTTTTGGAATGAGTTGACAAAACATGTACAAATTAATAGAACATTCTTTAATATTTAGTGGGCACTGAGGAATACGAAGCCAAAGACAACCAGAAGTTCCTGCACTTCAAAGTCAATCATGAGCACAAGATACTGCTGCAACTTCCACGCCAAACATTACTCCCCGAGAAATCGATGCCCCTCACCGTACAAACACAAGGCTTAAACAACTGATCTTATCTAACGAAAGACTCCACACACACCTAAGACTGACACAATATCAAGGTTCAGTAGATCTCTACCAGACACTAAATCCAAGCTTAACAACGTGCCTTCTACTTCTGTCTCCAGTTCTAGCAGACCTCAAACCGTCACTGCAACAAAAGCAAAACAGACCATCATACTTGTTACCGGCCCCAGCTAGAAATCTCAGATGTAGTAGGCCAGTTCTAGCTATTAAATCCATGTTCAATAAGCTAATTTCAGGTGACTATATTCAACCAAAAAGCTTCAGCAACTAACTATAGATCCAACAGACCTATGGTTGATTGTGACAACATTGCCTAGCATCACTTTCTAGATATTGCCTATCAAAGTAGAATACCTTCACTCACCAAATCTAGGTTCCAAATGCCATCTTCAGCCAGTTATGCAAGGGTCAATAGACCAACATGTGTTCCTCACTGAAGATCATTGTTGGCGCCGCATACCCAACACAACACAGTTTTGAAGTAACCCTAAATATTAAACAAGGCCAAAGGTTAATGCCCAACAAACGTTAAAGCATCCATCAGACAATAGATGTACTCCCGACAAACGCTATCGCCCCCATATTGAAAAAAGACTACTCTTTCAGATACAACCAAGCCACGATACTCTTCAACCGTAAGCTCTTCCAAGCCTTAAAATATTTATGACCAACTGTACAATTACGACTACGAAGAGAAATACGACGGTACAACATCAAAACACCCGATCAGATTTAGAATTCAGTCACCTAGAAAATATCAAACAAACTACCAAGTCGTTGCCGTTACACCTACATCATCTACCACTACCACCACTCAACCACAAACCACTCGGAAACAAGATTTCCTCAAAGACGCCTACCCGCCGGATTCGTTAAAAAGTGCAACCGAATCTCCACATGACGTGGTAACTACCCCAGCTAGTTTTCCTGCACGAACCCCTCCCGTGTATCCCACACTATGTCGTTGCCGAAACATGCAATACAAACAAATGTCTACTGCCAGATTGACGATGCAGAGGATCCGATATTCCTGGGAGGACTCTCTCTAAAAGACATTCCTCACATTAACTTTTGACGATTGTATCAATTACCTTCATTCTGATATTTATAAAAATCTTTACGGGATGAACAAATTTTGGGAACTTTCTATGTGTCTCACGAGTGGGCCGACTATGGTAGGAGTATAGCTGCTTTTTTCTCAAACACGAGATGCTAGCAGATACAAATCAAATTTAAATAGATAAACAATGGTGGAAACAGTTATGAATGTAATCCTTACTATAAGGTTAAGAATTTTTGTGCAGACAATATTAAGATTTAGTTGTAGCAGATGTAAAGTGAATATATTTTAAAACGTGTCTAGTTTCTTTCTCCCCACTATGTGACTTTACATCCTATAATTTGTTTCCCATGAGCGCCCACATGAAGGGAAAAGAAGAGCATTTCTTCCCCCTAATATTTCACAAAACAAATGCACGCAATGTGATGCAACTTGAACATTTAGTTTAAGTACGATGTTAAGTAATCTTTATTAAAACCCCTGCTTGGAACGTTATACATTCGAAGACTTACCGCTATCCTAGCGGGGAACTATTAAAATCAAATTTTTTGCCTACATTTAAGCACACATTATTTCAGTCTAGTTGTCGCCCATAGTGAGTCCTCCACGTTTTATCACGTAATATTTATTCTTAAATCGTATTAGTAGGATTTCTGTAAACATATTATACATTATAACATGCAATTCCTTCTTGTTTTGGCCAGCGTTAAATTTACGGACTTACAAAACTACATTCCGCGGTTATATTCCCCGAGGTGGACATAACAGATAGCACAGCGCAGCAAGTAAACAAATATTCATGTTCTATAACCCAATCTGTCTTCTTAAATCTTATTAGGTAAAGTTTAGTGAAAAGAACATACATGGTATGCCATGTCAATCCTTCATGCCTTTCTCTTTAATTCTCGGCAAGGACGTTTTAATAAATATAGTATACATACTATAAGTTCTAATCCCTTCACGTTTTATAACCCTGTCCGCAGCATTGGATAATTTATTAAGCATATTGTACACATTCTGCACGTTTCAGTAGTCTTCCTTCGTGATCCACACTGCGAGAATCATTAAATATAATACTTTGTATACCTTCTGTAACTTGTCACTTACATTCCTCCGTCAGTGTAGTTCTCTTAGCCGTCATTATATTAAGTATTATAGTAAATACACTCTTTGTTTGAAGTTAAGCATAAGGCTAAACAATGCCCACTACGGGTACCGAATCCAGATTTCTAACGTAAGTTCACAGACATATTGCTGTGCTATTGAAAGCAAACACAACGTACTTTATACATATTTACAGTCAACTGTATCTCGTATTCGTTTGTTTGTTTTTTAGTTCATGTGTTCCTACTGCTCCTGTTGTTCCGTTTTTGAATAAACGTTTTATTCAGTACTGGGGGACTGATTTAAGAAAAAGTTCTACATCATTCGGTTTGTTATAAACGCCTCAATTGTATACTTACTTTTCACTATTTGGCTAACTTCCTCTTTCTTTATGCATTTTTTTTTTCTCACCTACAGTTTGGGGAAGAAGTTGTAAGTCTCAATGGGTAAAAGAAGTTGAGGGCAACGGGAAATCCTCCATTTATATGGGGGGAGTCAAAATAAAATGGAGGACATCCGAGAAACGAGAGCCCCTTTCCTTCAAAAGTGGTGAATATTACATGCTCCAGATGCTTCACGAGGTTAATTTCACTTACGATTCTTCCTTGCCAGTATATCAACACAACCCTCCATTCTGGCCCTACACCTTTGACTACTCAATCATCCACGAGTGTGCAATCCCACCACGTTGAACAAAGTTATTCCCGGGAGAGTGGGAAGTAAACATGGTAATGTGGGACCATCTGAGAGGGGGCGAATGTTCCATGGTTGATGCCTATGCAAGCCCATCAGATGAAGAATTCATCGAGTTCCTTTCTAAGAATTTCTATCGCCGCTACGATTCCAACAAGGCACCATTCAGTCCGTTATACCATTCAGCTTGGTTCAATACACCCCATCGCAGAAAAGGATTGATTAAATTTTTGAATAAGATCAACAGTAAAGACGACGTTTAGATCATTACCAACTGGCAGATGTTGCAGTGGATGAGAGACCCAACCCCTCTTTCAAAGATTTCACAGTTCGAGCCGTGGAAATGTAACAAAAAGGACCCTGTCACCGACCAAAGTTGTGTGAAGTATCGCACAAAGGTTCCACTCGCTACAGGAACACTTGTCAGAGACATCCGGTTGTTTAAACCTTGGGTCGGCAAAACTGGATTCTAGAAACAGAGCTGGATATCAGCACTCAACCGCCATATTGCAATTCCTAATGGTAGTATACCATACTTGAGGGCAACTATATTTTTTAAAAACGTAACACAACATGTCCATTTTAATGTAACGTTTTTAAATAATTTATATTCGGTTTGTTGCAAGTATTAAACGAACATTTTTTTTCTTTTACCAAACAACTTCATCACAACTAGTTCATACTAGTTTCTAAAAACTGTCAACACTCCTTTCAAGCCTTGTTATAATCAAACAGTTCAACCTTGGTGACAGCAGAAAGTTACAGGTACAATTAAAATTTGTTTGTTGCTTAATGTAATAAAGCAATATAGAAGACGTAGTACAGTCTCAACGTATTTTGACATTTATAAATCGACATTTAATAAGCACGGGTACAATTCACATCCTTTCGATTTTCTAAACGTACCATATAGACATCGATAGAGTTGTAGGTTATAGAACTGGTAAAGCATTATTTTTGTTACGATAACAAAAAAATTTGAATTCCGACTGTTATAGTAAAAATTTTAAAAATATATGGTTAGATTTAGTAAACCTCGAATTTAATCTACTGAAGATCGACATTTCAGTATTGGATGCGGATGATGATGACTGTCAAATGGATTTCAAAAACATGGGGTGGAAGGGTAAGTATAATACTATTTGTAAATAACGCCCGCAAATATGTTTCCACTTTCACAATGACTGTCATATTGACCATTAACACAATACCAACATTTGTATTTCGATCTATCTTTTTGAAATCTCGTGAAGCATTCTACACGTCTAAAGATGATTTATTTTCACTATACGACACGTAGGAGTAAAACTCAATGACGTACAGTCGACCAACTTTTATTTATTTGGCATAATGCGAAACTATATAGGGCAGGAAGTGCATGAAAGATGTTTCCATTAACATTAATCGTGGGTATGGACTGATAGCATGACAACGTGTAGAAGTTTTAATTATTGAAACGATGACGACGTTAGATCTTTGAAACTTAACTGTCTGAAATTTGAATACAAAAAGTCGAGATAAAGCACAAAGTTACAGTTTCGAACAATAGTTAATGAAAGTATGTAGATAGTTTGTTCTTTTTATAACACTTACTAAATTCATAACACTTTCAGTTGGTTTATACTTGCTTTTGTACCGCATTCATTTCGAAGATGAAGCTATTCTTACGAAGCGCAAGTTATTGCCAAACTCTTAATTTTGGTGGCATGATTCTTTGCTTCCACAAAAGGAAACGTAGCACACAGTTTAAGAATAGTAATACATTTCGCAGGTAACCTATTTTCGTTTAGGCCCTTGCATGAAGTGAAGCACTTATAAAATAATTCTACAATTAAATATCTCCGACTAGTTACCCACAGCCCAAGTTTTATGATATGCATATCCAAAAGCCAGTAATTACCATTACTTGTTTTTAATGCTAGTTAAACTTTCGGATAATATTTGAGTAAATGTATGAATAAAATGAGCAAGAAAACATTTATTTATACAAGTTATGTTCCGGAACGGCTTATAAATGAATGTGTTTTGAAGTTGATTTAGCCTAGAACAGTGGAAAAGCTATCGCCCTTACCATTGTATATTTTAAACGCATTTTGGGTAGTGAGCTGGGCGGGGTTATTTTTGTATTGATTTTGGTGTTATTCTAATACTGTATATGCTTTAGTTAATACTCTTTCTGTTAAACAGTACTTGAAGCTTTCTTATGAGGATATGTAAAATGCATTGTTCGGAACATTTATGTATTTGAGACCTTTTGTCTCGCATTAAACATCTTAATTTGTGTAAGATCATAATGGATATATACGAGGTGAAGGGCTCATAAAATATCTGTTCTACTCGACACATACTGTACAAGTCGTGTTCGTATAATAAAGTATTTTATATAGACTTTCGATTCTGTAAAAGCTTTTTGTATCATTAAAGGGTGTAGTGTAAGTCACATGAAACGCAGCTTGGAAAGCATACAAATACACAACTGAATAATTTACTCTATTAAATACTTACTGATCTACAATCCTTGTCATCTAAAGTTCAATTTACAGAAGTCATTGTCTTCTAAACATCATACGAAAGCGACATGACTCTTAGTTTCTAAAGGAAACTTAACTGACACGCTATTCTTTATTCCTTTTATAGTTCACACGAATAACTCGCACGTTTTGCCTCCTTGAAGTTCAAGAATAGTACTCCAATCTCGCCTTTTAAATGCAATCTCACTAAATGTGTTAAAGTTATGACGCTCCTATAACTCCAAATGACTCGCTGTTACACTAATCTGCAATGTAGCATTAGAATATAAAACATCATGATCCAGTTGTTGTATTCTAGGTATAGAAGTCTGCCTTGAATTCATTGGTCACCATCATATTAAGATAACTTACAAATCTCAAACATACTATTTGATCTAAGTTTCATCCCACCTCATGCCCAAATATGTTAATTTTGTCATAAACAAAATGCTTAAATTTACGTTAATTGATCTTAATACTTTTGATACAATATCTTGCATTTCTTATCGATAAATTCTTCAGCGAGTATGACAGCTTCAACATTATACCTCTTACACTTCTGACTTCGTCATAAATTGTACGTTCATTTCAATAGCTTTTACGTATTGGTTGGTTGGTTGGTTGGTTTGATATTTCATGGCGCAACAACCAGCTCATCTGCGCCAAACGTCCGGTAAAAGTAAAGTAAAATTATTAAAACCTGTAAAAGGGAATCAAGATAAAACAAAACTAAGTTTACATTTTGAAACTAAAATATAAATAGAATTAAATCCAATTTTTATATCTTGTTTGCGGCAGTAACAGAGAAAGTACAGTTATACAAGTTTTATAGGACTTTCTATAACAACATAATTGTTATCATCATAACTCGCCAGGATGACTAACGTGTAATTTTAAAAACAAATTAGCGTTAGTCACCTGAAGTTGGCCTTTCCAGTCCTGGTTTCGAGTTGTTTGCCGTTACAGCCATTTTCTATTTTCAAATCGAACTAGATAAACTTCGATTCTTGAAAGGAAATCGTTAAAAATGGTCTAATGTATAAATTAAAAACCTTAGACAGCATTAAAAAGATTAATAACACCTAAAAACATTTCTAACATTAACAGTGTTACCACCGCCAAACACACTATCTAACGTTACCGATTAAACTTGAGGCAAAACATTTTAAAAATGGTGTTGTCGGGAGTCATAACGACGGCAAGACAGTGAAATATGGCTTATTTTTACCTGAGTGGTACACAAACGACACATTGGTGCAGCAGTCCCCGATAAAAGAAAACGATGAGTTAAAAAACCGTGACCAATGCGTAGTCTAGTTAGGCCACCTTCCTCTTTCCAATCCTTACGGAAGCAAGATGGCCAAAATCCAATAGAGGGTTTTATTTGAAAACGTTTGTTTTCACGTTCCTCACTCCAAGTCGAATGCCACCTGGCACGGACCCGACCGAGCCTTCAATACAGGACCATAATCCATGTACGGAACACGTACAGCATTGATAGTGCCAGAGCAGATAGATATAGCTGCGGTGTGGGTGAGCCCGTTCCCTCAGATACCAATATATCGTGGCCCACAATCCAGAAAAACTACACAGAAGTAAATGTTATAAAGAAATAGACCAATAGAGAACTAAGCGAGTAGCTATAAATCCAGGGCAAGAAAAATGACGTACAGGTCAGCAGTGAACACAGGCTCCAGAGGGGATTCTGCTCGCAACCTCCAACCAATAATAAACCCTGTCAAAGCCCACAGAGTCCCCTGATTTCGAACTATCTGTCTAAATAGCAATGGTGAAAATGGTTCGCAATATGCTTAACATAACAGACGTATTTCCAATCAGGAGTATCTGCTTTCCTCAAGTGACTTTAAAAAAAGGTCGCATTTGGGAATTGTAATAAGTCATGATGGGTTGGGTGTACCAGTTGGTACAGCAATGACATCCAAGGACAGACCCAATTTATCCAATTGCACCTGGATATGAAGGCCACACGAAACCATGGCATATCGTCTGTTCTGAAAAAAGCATGACCCACTGATGAAGGAAAACACAGCTTCAGGTGGGATGCTGTGGTTAAGATCGAAGGTTTGAAGCATATAGCAAAGACAGTTGCAAATGGCAGAGGTGCAAAAAAGGTTCAAGAGACAATGTATAGGCTCTGAACAACAAGGGAAGTGCAGAAAGCCCAAGTGCACATCCGAAGTCCTTGATGATGAATGGGGTCCAGCATCTTTAAAGCTGAGGTTCTGGCAGAGTCATAGACCAGCGATCAATAGTAGAGTTTCCGTCGAATAAGAGCACGATATATATCTGAAGCATAGAACATCGATTCACACCCATAGTGGTGAAAAAGAGAGAACTCAGATGATGTTCTTGTACATTTGACCCCTAACTGCTTGATGTGTCATAAAAGATAAGTTTACGGTCAAATATAAGCCCAAAGAACTTCCTCTCAGAGACCACCAGCAGCACAACTTCACCGATATGGAGATGAGAAAGTCGTCGACATGGAGTCCCTCAGAGCTTGTTTTGTTTGTCGCACTTTTCAGTATAAAGATTAATGCCCTCGCCAAACAACTCCCTCTCACTGTTGCAAACGGGCTCTAAGTTCCCGTGAAAAGGAACGGAAAGTGTCGAGCCCACACGAACATGGAATCTACTGTCCATTAAAAAATATTAATTAAAATGGGCAAATGGCCACGTAGTCCACATATATGAAGGTCTCGCAAAATGTCATACCTCCAAGATTGATCATAAGCCTTCAATATCAAAGAACATTAATACAATATGTTGTCGTTTGAGAAACGCTTCTCTGATTGGCAGTTCCAGAGTGTGTACATCTACGGAAAGTATCCAAGGCCCGTTTTTTGAGCCTTCAATGTCACGTGCCAGGCAGGATTCCATCATGGACAAGAATATAGCAGAAAACTTCGAGGTTTCAGGAATACATTCAGTAGCTGCTTGTATAATAGTCAGTCGCTAATGCCAAGCAGTGGTCTGTTGATGGCTTACAGACGATGTCAGGATCAACTTCTGTGAGAGCAGTGAAAAAGCGCCGGGTGGGATCAACCACGGCCAGTCTAATATCAAAATGATAGAAAAGTGATCACTGCCTGGTGGGTTACTGTCAATCCTCCACGAAAAGTGAAGGAATAATGAAGGAGAGCAAAGTGAAAGACCAATGGCAGTAAAGGACTGACTAGGTGCATGAAAATATGTACAAGAACCAGTATTGAAAAGAGAAAAGGTTGTGATCTGGGAGTCTACGCTCTACGAAGTGTCTCCTCCCCCCCCCCCCCCAATAACACCCTAGAGAGAAGGTTATGTCCATTAAAGTCCCACATGATTGAAAAGGGAGATAGTAACTGTTCAAGCTACAGGCAAAGTTCAGAATGAATTGCTAAAACTTACACTAGCTCAGGTTTTAGAGGTCAGAGAACAGCTTAGAGCTTGATAGACTAATACTTCAGCTAACAAAACATTTCATTTTTATTTTAAAATTTGTGTTTCAGTCCTTGCTTTAGGCCTTGCATGAACACGTGCTGAGAAATCTCGGTTACAATATAAATATTTCGAGATCGAATCTTCGTACCACCAAACATGCTTATCCCTTCAGCCTTGGGAGCGTTATATGCAACGGTGAAACCCGTTATTCATTGGTAAGAGAATATCTCAAGAGTTAGAGATAACTAGCTGCATTTCCTCTAGTCTTTCACTTCTAAATTATGGACGACTAGTACAAATAAGCCGCATGTAGCTCGGAGTGAAATTCAGAAAAAAAAACGAACAGTCGTCTCTCATGGCAAATCAGTTAATACACAAAACAGAAATCTGAACATTGATGTCATATTTTGGAAATTTTACACCTGATTCTTTCCAGTGGACACCAGGTAGATGATATTTTGTTTTTAGAACGAGTTGACAAAACATGTACAAATTAATAGAATTTTCTTTAATATTTAGTGGGCACTGATGAATACGAAGCCAAAGACAACCAGAAGTTCCTGCACTTCAAAGTCAATCATGAGCACAAGATACTGCTGCAACTTCCACGCCAAACATTACTCCCCGAGAAATCGATGCCCCTCACCGTACAAACACAAGGCTTAAACAACTGATCTTATCTAACGAAAGACTCCACACACACCTAAGACTGACACAATATCAAGGTTCAGTAGATCTCTACCAGACACTAAATCCAAGCTTAACAACGTGCCTTCTACTTCTGTCTCCAGTTCTAGCAGACCTCAAACCGTCACTGCAACAAAAGCAAAACAGACCATCATACTTGTTACCGGCCCCAGCTAGAAATCTCAGATGTAGTAGGCCAATTCCAGCTATTAAATCCAGGTTCAATAAGCTAATTTCAGGTAACTATATTCAACCAAGAAGCTCTAGCCACTAACTACAGATCCAACAGACCTATGGTTGATTGGGACAACATTGGTAGGCCATATCTAGAAAGTGATGCTGGGCAAAGTAGAATACCTTCACTCACAAAATCTAGGTTCCAAGTGCCATCTTCAGCCACTTACGCAAGGGTCAATAGACCAAGACCAGATACTGGCTCCATATACACGGAACCAGCTCCAACCATGGACTCTAGGTACAGCAGACCTGCTCTTCAAACCTAGGACTCTGATGTTGATGAACCAGAATATGATGACGAGTACAATTTTGTAAAACCAGTAAACTGTAACAATAGAGAATCCACAGTCGAGAAAGAGAACGCCAACAATGATCTTCAGTGACGAACACGTATGTTGGCCCCGCAAACCCAAAAGAACAGCGACGCCGAAGTTCCCCCTATTTTTGCATACAAACCTAACCATTATAACCTCTCTTTCAGTCCTACCTCTTCGAGAGCCTCTAGTGATTACAAAAAAAAGTACAGAGATTTGTTCACGCCCTACAGCCAGAACAAAAGGTGAAGAGCAAGTAATCACTTCAGTTACAACTAGAACATGAGACCAAAATTCACACCTGATAAGCAACCGAGACCCTTAGGTGATTCTCGTTCGAAGAAATAAACAGTAGTCTAGTAATAGTGAAACGAAGCATACAAGAAAAGTTGCCGTTATCTAAAACATTCGAGAAGAGCTTGACGTTTCCAACCAAGGTCCAGACCCACTGGACACACAGTTTCGAACTAACCCTAAATATTGAACAAGGCCAAAGGTTAATCCAACAAACTTTAAAGCATCCATAAATTTAAGATAATCCATAAAAGATAATAAATTTACTCCTAACAGACGCTATCGCCCATATATCGAGAAACACGACTCTTTCAGATACAACCAAGTCACGATACTCTGCAGCCGAATGCTCTTACAATATTTATGACCAACCGTACAATTACGACTACGAAATGAAATACGAGGTTACAACATCAAAACCCCCGATCAAATTTAATATTCAGACATCTAGAAACTATCACTACCAAGTCGTTGCCGTTACAACTACATCATCCACCACTCAACCACCAACCACTCGGCAAACATGACCATCTCAAAGACGCCTACCCGTCGGCTTCGTCAGACGCGCAAACGAATCTCCATATGACGTGGATATCTACCTCAGCTAGCTTTGCTGCACGACCCCCTCTCATGCATCATACACCACAACCCTATGTCGTTGCACAAACATGTAATACTAACAAATGTCTACTGCCAGATTGTCGATGTGGAGGATCTGATGTTCTAGGAGGACTCTCTCCAAAAGACATTCCTCAGATTATCTTTGTAAATATCAAAATTAAGATAATTGATACCATCGTCAAAAGTTACCAAGAAATCTTTACTGGATGAACAAATGTTTGGGAACTTTTTACCTTTTACTTGGAAATTTTATACTTGTTTCTCTCCAGTGAACATTAGGGAGACATTTTGTTTTGGAATGAGTTGACAAAACATGTACAAATTAATAGAACATTCTTTAATATTTAGTGGGCACTGAGGAATACGAAGCCAAAGACAACCAGAAGTTCCTGCACTTCAAAGTCAATCATGAGCACAAGATACTGCTGCAACTTCCACGCCAAACATTACTCCCCGAGAAATCGATGCCCCTCACCGTACAAACACAAGGCTTAAACAACTGATCTTATCTAACGAAAGACTCCACACACACCTAAGACTGACACAATATCAAGGTTCAGTAGATCTCTACCAGACACTAAATCCAAGCTTAACAACGTGCCTTCTACTTCTGTCTCCAGTTCTAGCAGACCTCAAACCGTCACTGCAACAAAAGCAAAACAGACCATCATACTTGTTACCGGCCCCAGCTAGAAATCTCAGATGTAGTAGGCCAGTTCTAGCTATTAAATCCATGTTCAATAAGCTAATTTCAGGTGACTATATTCAACCAAAAAGCTTCAGCAACTAACTATAGATCCAACAGACCTATGGTTGATTGTGACAACATTGCCTAGCATCACTTTCTAGATATTGCCTATCAAAGTAGAATACCTTCACTCACCAAATCTAGGTTCCAAATGCCATCTTCAGCCAGTTATGCAAGGGTCAATAGACCAACATGTGTTCCTCACTGAAGATCATTGTTGGCGCCGCATACCCAACACAACACAGTTTTGAAGTAACCCTAAATATTAAACAAGGCCAAAGGTTAATGCCCAACAAACGTTAAAGCATCCATCAGACAATAGATGTACTCCCGACAAACGCTATCGCCCCCCCATATTGAAAAAAAGACTACTCTTTCAGATACAACCAAGCCACGATACTCTTCAACCGTAAGCTCTTCCAAGCCTTAAAATATTTATGACCAACTGTACAATTACGACTACGAAGAGAAATACGACGGTACAACATCAAAACACCCGATCAGATTTAGAATTCAGTCACCTAGAAAATATCAAACAAACTACCAAGTCGTTGCCGTTACACCTACATCATCTACCACTACCACCACTCAACCACAAACCACTCGGAAACAAGATTTCCTCAAAGACGCCTACCCGCCGGATTCGTTAAAAGTGCAACCGAATCTCCACATGACGTGGTAACTACCCCAGCTAGTTTTCCTGCACGAACCCCTCCCGTGTATCCCACACTATGTCGTTGCCGAAACATGCAATACAAACAAATGTCTACTGCCAGATTGACGATGCAGAGGATCCGATATTCCTGGGAGGACTCTCTCTAAAAAGACATTCCTCACATTAACTTTTGACGATTGTATCAATTACCTTCATTCTGATATTTATAAAAATCTTTACGGGATGAACAAATTTTGGGAACTTTCTATGTGTCTCACGAGTGGGCCGACTATGGTAGGAGTATAGCTGCTTTTTTCTCAAACACGAGATGCTAGCAGATACAAATCAAATTTAAATAGATAAACAATGGTGGAAACAGTTATGAATGTAATCCTTACTATAAGGTTAAGAATTTTTGTGCAGACAATATTAAGATTTAGTTGTAGCAGATGTAAAGTGAATATATTTTAAAACGTGTCTAGTTTCTTTCTCCCCACTATGTGACTTTACATCCTATAATTTGTTTCCCATGAGCGCCCACATGAAGGGAAAAGAAGAGCATTTCTTCCCCTAATATTTCACAAAACAAATGCACGCAATGTGATGCAACTTGAACATTTAGTTTAAGTACGATGTTAAGTAATCTTTATTAAAACCCCTGCTTGGAACGTTATACATTCGAAGACTTACCGCTATCCTAGCGGGGAACTATTAAAATCAAATTTTTGCCTACATTTAAGCACACATTATTTCAGTCTAGTTGTCGCCCATAGTGAGTCCTCCACGTTTTATCACGTAATATTTATTCTTAAATCGTATTAGTAGGATTTCTGTAAACATATTATACATTATAACATGCAATTCCTTCTTGTTTTGGCCAGCGTTAAATTTACGGACTTACAAAACTACATTCCGCGGTTATATTCCCCGAGGTGGACATAACAGATAGCACAGCGCAGCAAGTAAACAAATATTCATGTTCTATAACCCAATCTGTCTTCTTAAATCTTATTAGGTAAAATCCTTCATGCCTTTCTCTTTAATTCTCGGCAAGGACGTTTTAATAAATATAGTATACATACTATAAGTTCTAATCCCTTCACGTTTTATAACCCTGTCCGCAGCATTGGATAATTTATTAAGCATATTGTACACATTCTGCACGTTTCAGTAGTCTTCCTTCGTGATCCACACTGCGAGAATCATTAAATATAATACTTTGTATACCTTCTGTAACTTGTCACTTACATTCCTCCGTCAGTGTAGTTCTCTTAGCCGTCATTATATTAAGTATTATAGTAAATACACTCTTTGTTTGAAGTTAAGCATAAGGCTAAACAATGCCCACTACGGGTACCGAATCCAGATTTCTAACGTAAGTTCACAGACATATTGCTGTGCTATTGAAAGCAAACACAACGTACTTTATACATATTTACAGTCAACTGTATCTCGTATTCGTTTGTTTGTTTTTAGTTCATGTGTTCCTACTGCTCCTGTTGTTCCGTTTTTGAATAAACGTTTTATTCAGTACTGGGGGACTGATTTAAGAAAAAGTTCTATATCATTCGGTTTGTTATAAACGCCTCAATTGTATACTTACTTTTCACTATTTGGCTAACTTCCTCTTTCTTTATGCATTTTTTTTCTCACCTACAGTTTGGGGAAGAAGTTGTAAGTCTCAATGGGTAAAAGAAGTTGAGGGCAACGGGAAATCCTCCATTTATATGGCGGGAGTCAAAATAAAATGGAGGACATCCGAGAAACGAGAGCCCCTTTCCTTCAAAAGTGGTGAATATTACATGCTCCAGATGCTTCACGAGGTTAATTTCACTTACGATTCTTCCTTGCCAGTATATCAACACAACCCTCCATTCTGGCCCTACACCTTTGACTACTCAATCATCCACGAGTGTGCAATCCCACCACGTTGAACAAAGTTATTCCCGGGAGAGTGGGAAGTAAACATGGTAATGTGGGACCATCTGAGAGGGGGGCGAATGTTCCATGGTTGATGCCTATGCAAGCCCATCAGATGAAGAATTCATCGAGTTCCTTTCTAAGAATTTCTATCGCCGCTACGATTCCAACAAGGCACCATTCAGTCCGTTATACCATTCAGCTTGGTTCAATACACCCCATCGCAGAAAAGGATTGATTAAATTTTTGAATAAGATCAACAGTAAAGACGACGTTTAGATCATTACCAACTGGCAGATGTTGCAGTGGATGAGAGACCCAACCCCTCTTTCAAAGATTTCACAGTTCGAGCCGTGGAAATGTAACAAAAAGGACCCTGTCACCGACCAAAGTTGTGTGAAGTATCGCACAAAGGTTCCACTCGCTACAGGAACACTTGTCAGAGACATCCGGTTGTTTAAACCTTGGGTCGGCAAAACTGGATTCTAGAAACAGAGCTGGATATCAGCACTCAACCGCCATATTGCAATTCCTAATGGTAGTATACCATACTTGAGGGCAACTATATTTTTTTAAAAACGTAACACAACATGTCCATTTTAATGTAACGTTTTTAAATAATTTATATTCGGTTTGTTGCAAGTATTAAACGAACATTTTTTTTCTTTTACCAAACAACTTCATCACAACTAGTTCATACTAGTTTCTAAAAAACTGTCAACACTCCTTTCAAGCCTTGTTATAATCAAACAGTTCAACCTTGGTGACAGCAGAAAGTTACAGGTACAATTAAAATTTGTTTGTTGCTTAATGTAATAAAGCAATATAGAAGACGTAGTACAGTCTCAACGTATTTTGACATTTATAAATCGACATTTAATAAGCACGGGTACAATTCACATCCTTTCGATTTTCTAAACGTACCATATAGACATCGATAGAGTTGTAGGTTATAGAACTGGTAAAGCATTATTTTTGTTACGATAACAAAAAAAATTGAATTCCGACTGTTATAGTAAAAATTTTAAAAATATATGGTTAGATTTAGTAAACCTCGAATTTAATCTACTGAAGATCGACATTTCAGTATTGGATGCGGATGATGATGACTGTCAAATGGATTTCAAAAACATGGGGTGGAAGGGTAAGTATAATACTATTTGTAAATAACGCCCGCAAATATGTTTCCACTTTCACAATGACTGTCATATTGACCATTAACACAATACCAACATTTGTATTTCGATCTATCTTTTTGAAATCTCGTGAAGCATTCTACACGTCTAAAGATGATTTATTTTCACTATACGACACGTAGGAGTAAAACTCAATGACGTACAGTCGACCAACTTTTATTTATTTGGCATAATGCGAAACTATATAGGGCAGGAAGTGCATGAAAGATGTTTCCATTAACATTAATCGTGGGTATGGACTGATAGCATGACAACGTGTAGAAGTTTTAATTATTGAAACGATGACGACGTTAGATCTTTGAAACTTAACTGTCTGAAATTTGAATACAAAAAGTCGAGATAAAGCACAAAGTTACAGTTTCGAACAATAGTTAATGAAAGTATGTAGATAGTTTGTTCTTTTTATAACACTTACTAAATTCATAACACTTTCAGTTGGTTTATACTTGCTTTTGTACCGCATTCATTTCGAAGATGAAGCTATTCTTACGAAGCGCAAGTTATTGCCAAACTCTTAATTTTGGTGGCATGATTCTTTGCTTCCACAAAAGGAAACGTAGCACACAGTTTAAGAATAGTAATACATTTCGCAGGTAACCTATTTTCGTTTAGGCCCTTGCATGAAGTGAAGCACTTATAAAATAATTCTACAATTAAATATCTCCGACTAGTTACCCACAGCCCAAGTTTTATGATATGCATATCCAAAAGCCAGTAATTACCATTACTTGTTTTTAATGCTAGTTAAACTTTCGGATAATATTTGAGTAAATGTATGAATAAAATGAGCAAGAAAACATTTATTTATACAAGTTATGTTCCGGAACGGCTTATAAATGAATGTGTTTTGAAGTTGATTTAGCCTAGAACAGTGGAAAAGCTATCGCCCTTACCATTGTATATTTTAAACGCATTTTGGGTAGTGAGCTGGGCGGGGTTATTTTTGTATTGATTTTGGTGTTATTCTAATACTGTATATGCTTTAGTTAATACTCTTTCTGTTAAACAGTACTTGAAGCTTTCTTATGAGGATATGTAAAATGCATTGTTCGGAACATTTATGTATTTGAGACCTTTTGTCTCGCATTAAACATCTTAATTTGTGTAAGATCATAATGGATATATACGAGGTGAAGGGCTCATAAAATATCTGTTCTACTCGACACATACTGTACAAGTCGTGTTCGTATAATAAAGTATTTTATATAGACTTTCGATTCTGTAAAAGCTTTTTGTATCATTAAAGGGTGTAGTGTAAGTCACATGAAACGCAGCTTGGAAAGCATACAAATACACAACTGAATAATTTACTCTATTAAATACTTACTGATCTACAATCCTTGTCATCTAAAGTTCAATTTACAGAAGTCATTGTCTTCTAAACATCATACGAAAGCGACATGACTCTTAGTTTCTAAAGGAAACTTAACTGACACGCTATTCTTTATTCCTTTTATAGTTCACACGAATAACTCGCACGTTTTGCCTCCTTGAAGTTCAAGAATAGTACTCCAATCTCGCCTTTTAAATGCAATCTCACTAAATGTGTTAAAGTTATGACGCTCCTATAACTCCAAATGACTCGCTGTTACACTAATCTGCAATGTAGCATTAGAATATAAAACATCATGATCCAGTTGTTGTATTCTAGGTATAGAAGTCTGCCTTGAATTCATTGGTCACCATCATATTAAGATAACTTACAAATCTCAAACATACTATTTGATCTAAGTTTCATCCCACCTCATGCCCAAATATGTTAATTTTGTCATAAACAAAATGCTTAAATTTACGTTAATTGATCTTAATACTTTTGATACAATATCTTGCATTTCTTATCGATAAATTCTTCAGCGAGTATGACAGCTTCAACATTATACCTCTTACACTTCTGACTTCGTCATAAATTGTACGTTCATTTCAATAGCTTTTACGTATTGGTTGGTTGGTTGGTTGGTTTGATATTTCATGGCGCAACAACCAGCTCATCTGCGCCAAACGTCCGGTAAAAGTAAAGTAAAATTATTAAAACCTGTAAAAGGGAATCAAGATAAAACAAAACTAAGTTTACATTTTGAAACTAAAATATAAATAGAATTAAATCCAATTTTTATATCTTGTTTGCGGCAGTAACAGAGAAAGTACAGTTATACAAGTTTTATAGGACTTTCTATAACAACATAATTGTTATCATCATAACTCGCCAGGATGACTAACGTGTAATTTTAAAAACAAATTAGCGTTAGTCACCTGAAGTTGGCCTTTCCAGTCCTGGTTTCGAGTTGTTTGCCGTTACAGCCATTTTCTATTTTCAAATCGAACTAGATAAACTTCGATTCTTGAAAGGAAATCGTTAAAAATGGTCTAATGTATAAATTAAAAACCTTAGACAGCATTAAAAAGATTAATAACACCTAAAAACATTTCTAACATTAACAGTGTTACCACCGCCAAACACACTATCTAACGTTACCGATTAAACTTGAGGCAAAACATTTTAAAAATGGTGTTGTCGGGAGTCATAACGACGGCAAGACAGTGAAATATGGCTTATTTTTACCTGAGTGGTACACAAACGACACATTGGTGCAGCAATCCCCGATAAAAGAAAACGATGAGTTAAAAAAACCGTGACCAATGCGTAGTCTAGTTAGGGCACCTTCCTCTTTCCAATCCTTACGGAAGCAAGATGGCCAAAATCCAATAGAGGGTTTTATTTGAAAACGTTTGTTTTCACGTTCCTCACTCCAAGTCGAATGCCACCTGGCACGGACCCGACCGAGCCTTCAATACAGGACCATAATCCATGTACGGAACACGTACAGCATTGATAGTGCCAGAGCAGATAGATATAGCTGCGGTGTGGGTGAGCCCGTTCCCTCAGATACCAATATATCGTGGCCCACAATCCAGAAAAACTACACAGAAGTAAATGTTATAAAGAAATAGACCAATAGAGAACTAAGCGAGTAGCTATAAATCCAGGGCAAGAAAAATGACGTACAGGTCAGCAGTGAACACAGGCTCCAGAGGGGATTCTGCTCGCAACCTCCAACCAATAATAAACCCTGTCAAAGCCCACAGAGTCCCCTGATTTCGAACTATCTGTCTAAATAGCAATGGTGAAAATGGTTCGCAATATGCTTAACATAACAGACGTATTTCCAATCAGGAGTATCTGCTTTCCTCAAGTGACTTTAAAAAAAGGTCGCATTTGGGAATTGTAATAAGTCATGATGGGTTGGGTGTACCAGTTGGTACAGCAATGACATCCAAGGACAGACCCAATTTATCCAATTGCACCTGGATATGAAGGCCACACGAAACCATGGCATATCGTCTGTTCTGAAAAAGCATGACCCACTGATGAAGGAAAACACAGCCTCAGGTGGGATGCTGTGGTTAAGATCGAAGGTTTGAAGCATATAGCAAAGACAGTTGCAAATGGCAGAGGTGCAAAAAAGGTTCAAGAGACAATGTATAGGCTCTGAACAACAAGGGAAGTGCAGAAAGCCCAAGTGCACATCCGAAGTCCTTGATGATGAATGGGGTCCAGCATCTTTAAAGCTGAGGTTCTGGCAGAGTCATAGACCAGCGATCAATAGTAGAGTTTCCGTCGAATAAGAGCACGATATATATCTGAAGCATAGAACATCGATTCACACCCATAGTGGTGAAAAGAGAGAACTCAGATGATGTTCTTGTACATTTGACCCCTAACTGCTTGATGTGTCATAAAAGATAAGTTTACGGTCAAATATAAGCCCAAAGAACTTCCTCTGAGGGACCACCGGCAGCACAACTTCACCGATATGGAGATGAGAAAGTCGTCGACATAGAGCCCGTTTGCAACAGTGAGAGGGAGTTGTTTGGCGAGGGCATTAATCTTTATACTGAAAAGTGCGACAAACAAAACAAGCTCTGAGGGACTCCAAGTTCCCGTGAAAAGGAACGGAAAGTGTCGAGCCCACACGAACATGGAATCTACTGTCCATTGAAAAATATTAATTAAAATGGGCAAATGGCCACGTAGTCCACATATATGAAGGTCTCGCAAAATGTCATACCTCCAAGATTGATCATAAGCCTTCAATATCAAAGAACATTAATACAATATGTTGTCGTTTGAGAAACGCTTCTCTGATTGGCAGTTCCAGAGTGTGTACATCTACGGAAAGTATCCAAGGCCCGTTTTTTGAGCCTTCAATGTCACGTGCCAGGCAGGATTCCATCATGGACAAGAATATAGCAGAAAACTTCGAGGTTTCAGGAATACATTCAGTAGCTGCTTGTATAATAGTCAGTCGCTAATGCCAAGCAGTGGTCTGTTGATGGCTTACAGACGATGTCAGGATCAACTTCTGTGAGAGCAGTGAAAAAGCGCCGGGTGGGATAAACCACGGCCAGTCTAATATCAAAATGATAGAAAAGTGATCACTGCCTGGTGGGTTACTGTCAATCCTCCACGAAAAGTGAAGGAATAATGAAGGAGAGCAAAGTGAAAGACCAATGGCAGTAAAGGACTGACTAGGTGCATGAAAATATGTACAAGAACCAGTATTGAAAAGAGAAAAGGTTGTGATCTGGGAGTCTACGCTCTACGAAGTGTCTCCTCCTCCCCCCCCCCAATAACACCATAGAGGGAAGGTTATGTCCATTAAAGTCCAACACGATTGAAAAGGGAGATAGTAACTGTTCAAGCTACAGGCAAAGTTCAGAATGAATTGCTAAAACTTACACTAGCTCAGGTTTTAGAGGTCAGAGAACAGCTTAGAGCTTGATAGACTAATACTTCAGCTAACAAAACATTTCATTTTTATTTTAAAATTTGTGTTTCAGTCCTTGCTTTAGGCCTTGCATGAACACGTGCTGAGAAATCTCGGTTACAATATAAATATTTCGAGATCGAATCTTCGTACCACCAAACATGCTTATCCCTTCAGCCTTGGGAGCGTTATATGCAACGGTGAAACCCGTTATTCATTGGTAAGAGAATATCTCAAGAGTTAGAGATAACTAGCTGCATTTCCTCTAGTCTTTCACTTCTAAATTATGGACGACTAGTACAAATAAGCCGCATGTAGCTCGGAGTGAAATTCAGAAAAAAAAACGAACAGTCGTCTCTCATGGCAAATCAGTTAATACACAAAACAGAAATCTGAACATTGATGTCATATTTTGGAAATTTTACACTTGATTCTTTCCAGTGGACACCAGGTAGATGATATTTTGTTTTAGAACGAGTTGACAAAACATGTACAAATTAATAGAATTTTCTTTAATATTTAGTGGGCACTGATGAATACGAAGCCAAAGACAACCAGAAGTTCCTGCACTTCAAAGTCAATCATGAGCACAAGATACTGCTGCAACTTCCACGCCAAACATTACTCCCCGAGAAATCGATGCCCCTCACCGTACAAACACAAGGCTTAAACAACTGATCTTATCTAACGAAAGACTCCACACACACCTAAGACTGACACAATATCAAGGTTCAGTAGATCTCTACCAGACACTAAATCCAAGCTTAACAACGTGCCTTCTACTTCTGTCTCCAGTTCTAGCAGACCTCAAACCGTCACTGCAACAAAAGCAAAACAGACCATCATACTTGTTACCGGCCCCAGCTAGAAATCTCAGATGTAGTAGGCCAATTCCAGCTATTAAATCCAGGTTCAATAAGCTAATTTCAGGTAACTATATTCAACCAAGAAGCTCTAGCCACTAACTACAGATCCAACAGACCTATGGTTGATTGGGACAACATTGGTAGGCCATATCTAGAAAGTGATGCTGGGCAAAGTAGAATACCTTCACTCACAAAATCTAGGTTCCAAGTGCCATCTTCAGCCAGTTACGCAAGGGTCAATAGACCAAGACCAGATACTGGCTCCATATACACGGAACCAGCTCCAACCATGGACTCTAGGTACAGCAGACCTGCTCTTCAAACCTAGGACTCTGATGTTGATGAACCAGAATATGATGACGAGTACAATTTTGTAAAACCAGTAAACTGTAACAATAGAGAATCCACAGTCGAGAAAGAGAACGCCAACAATGATCTTCAGTGACGAACACGTATGTTGGCCCCGCAAACCCAAAAGAACAGCGACGCCGAAGTTCCCCCTATTTTTGCATACAAACCTAACCATTATAACCTCTCTTTCAGTCCTACCTCTTCGAGAGCCTCTAGTGATTACAAAAAAAAGTGCAGAGATTTGTTCACGCCCTACAGCCAGAACAAAAGGTGAAGAGCAAGTAATCACTTCAGTTACAACTAGAACATGAGACCAAAATTCACAACCGATAAGCAACCGAAACCGTAAAGTAGATCTCATTCGAAGAAATAAACAGCAGTCTAGTGATGATGAAACGAAACGTCCAAGAAAAGTTGTTGGTATCTATAACAATCGAGCGAAGCTTGACGTTCCCAACCAAGGTCTAGACCCTCTAGATGCCTAGTTTCAAACTCACTCTAAAATGTTAAACAAGGCCAGAGGTTTATTCCCAACAAACGTTAAAGCATGCATCAGACAATAGATTTACTTCTAACAAATGCTATCGTCCATACATTGAGAAAGAAGACTCCACCAGATACAACCAAGCCACGATACTCTTCAGCCGTAAACTCTTCTAAGCCTTACAATATTTATGACCAACAGTGCAACTACGACGAAAAATACAAGGGTACAACATCAAAACCCCCGATAAGATTTAAAATTCAGTCACCTAGAAAATATCAAAGAAACAACCAAGTCGTTGCCGATACAATTACGTCCTCCACAAATACCGCCACTCAGCCACCAACTACCCAGCAAACAATGTTTTCCTCAAAGACACCTACCCGTCGGATTCGTCAGACGTGCAACTGAATCTCCAGATGACGTGGTAACTACCCCAGCTAGTTTTCCTGCACGAACCCCTCCCGTGTATCCCACACTATGTCGTTGCCGAAACATGCAATACAAACAAATGTCTTCTGCCAGATTGACGATCCGATATTCTTGGAGGAGTCTCTATAAAAAGACATTCCTCACATTAACTCTTGATGATTGTGTCAATGACCTTAATTCTGATATTTACAAAGAAATCTTCACTGGATGAATAAATCCTAACGGGTCCACTTAAACCAAGTGTACAAGTAATTTGTTTTGTTATTAAAACTGCATTTCTTACACCAAAATCACATCGGACTCTCTACTGTGTCACATAACTCCTGCTTTTAGGGTTATACATTTCAAGACTTACAGCTGACCCAGCGAGGAACTATTAAAATGCACATTTGCGTTCACGTTTAAGCACACATTCTCTCAGTCCATTGATTTGAACTGTAATAGGTGATTTACTACGCGTATGTTTTGCCACAGTTCCTTCCAAATACTTCAGTGGTCTTCCTTGGCCAGTTCTTCATGTTTTATAACCTAATATTTATTCTTAAATCTCATAAGGAGAATTTCTGTAAACATATCATACACTAAAACGTGATATTCCTTCGTATTTTCGCCAGCGTTAAATGTACAGACATACAAAACTAAGTTCGGGGGTTCTATTCCCCGAGGTGGACATCACAGAAACCACAGAGTAACAAGCAAACAAATATTCGTGTTCTATAACTCAAACTCTCTTAAATCTTATTAGGAGAAGTTTAGTAAAAAGAACCAACATGGTGTGACATGTCAATCCGTTATGCTTTATAATCTAGTCTCTCTTCCATTCTCGTCAAGGAAGTTTTAATAAATACTGTATACATTCTATAAGTTCTAATCCAATCACATTTTATAATATTGTTCCGTACAATTGGATAGTTTTTTTTAAGCATATAGTACACTTCCTGTACGTTTTATGGTGGTCTTCCTTCGTGATCCACACTGAGAATATTAAATATAATACGTTGTATGCATTCTTTAACTTTTCACTTACATTCGTCGGTCAGCGTAGTCCTCTTTGCCGTCTTTATATCATGAATTATTATAGTAAATACGGTCTTTGTTTGAAGTTTAGCATAAAGCTACACAATGGGCTTTCTAAGAATTTCTATCGTCACTACGATTCCAACAGAGCACCATTCGGCCTGTTCTACCATTCAGCTTGGTTCAATTCATCCCATCGTAGAAAAAGCTTAATTAAATTTTTGAATGAGATCGACAGTAAAGACGACGTTTAGATCAATACCAACTGGTAGATGTTACAGTGGATGAGAGATCCATCCCCTCTTTCAAAGATTGCACAGTTCGAGCCGTGGAAATGTAACACGAAGGACTTACCCCTATCCTATTACCGATCCAGGTCGTGCAAAGTATCTCAAAGGTTCAACTCGCGACATGAACACTTGTCAGAGACGTCCGGTTGTGTTTAACCCTGGATCGGCAAAACTGGAGTTTAGAGACAGCTAGATATCAGCATTCAACAGCCATATTGCAATTCCTTATGGTAGTATGATATTACCCAAGGAGAAAATGTTTATACTTGAGTATACCTATATTTTTTTTACAAACGTAACACAACATATCTATTTTAATGTAACGTGTTTTTAAATAATTTGTATTTGGTTTGTTAAAATATTACAACTATTAAACGAATTTTTATTTTATTTTTTACCAAACAACTTCATCATAACTAGTTCATACTAGTTTCTAAAAACTGTCAATACTCCTTTCAAGTCTAGTTATAAACAAACAGTATAATATTGGTGACAGCAGAAAGTTACAGCTACAATAAATTTTATTAATTGCTTCATGTAATAAAGCATTACAGAAGACGTAGTACCGTCTGAGCGTATTATCTATTCGTAAAGCGACATTTAATAAGCACGGGTACACTTCTTATCCTTTCGATTTTTTATACGTACCATGAAGAAATCGATAGGTTTCTAGCTTATGGAATTGGTAAAGAATTACCTTTGTCGCAATAACAGAAATCACGTTTTTCAGTAAATGGCACGCATAAAAACATGCAGGATGAGTAAAACTTAATGATGCACACTCGACCAGCTTTTCTTTATTATTTGCCATAATGCAAAACTAAACATGGAGAGAAGTGAAGTGCATGAAAGATGTTGCCATTAACATAAATCGTGGGTATGGACTCTAAATCTTGAGATACCCTATGATGCCATCATCACGTTTCAATAATTAACACATCTCAACGTTGTCATGCTATTAATGGTGGTTGGTGATGACTGGCTACATTTCCTCGTCTTTCACTTCTTAATTAAGGACGACAAGCACAAATAAGTCGCAAGTCGCTCTGTGCGAAATTCAGAAACAAACGAACGGTCGATTTTCATGGAAAATTAGTTAATTAACAAAACAGAGATCTGAACATTGATCTCTTATATTTTGGAAATTTTATACTTGTTTCTCGCCAGTGAACACTAGGTAGATGATATTTTGTTTTTCTTATGAGTTGACAGAACGTGTACAAATTAATAGAACTATTCTATATTTAGTGGGCACTGATGAAGACGACGAAGATGAGGAAAACGATTTTAGCCGAAAACGAAGCTTAACAAAATGCCTTCTACTTCTGTCTCCAGTTCTAGCAGACCTCAAACCGTCACTGAAACAAAAGCAAACAGACCATCATACTTGTTACCAGTCCCAGCTAAATCTCTCAAATAAAGTAGGCCAGTTCCAGCTATTAAATCCAGGTTCAATAAGCTAATTTCAGGTGACTATATTCAACCAAGAAGCTCCAGCCACTAACTACAGATCCAACAGACCTATGGTTGATTGGGACAACATTGATAGGCCATATCTAGAAAGTGATGCTGGGCAAAGTAGAATACCTTCAGTCACCAAATCTAGGTTCCAAGTGCCATCTTCAGCCAGTTACGCAAGAGTCAATAGACCCAGACCGGATACTGGCTTCATATACACGGAACCAGCTCCAGCCATGGACTCTAGGTACAGCAGACCTGCTCTTCAAACCTAGGACTCTGATGTTGATGAACAAGAATATGATGACCAGTACAATTTTGTAAAACGAGTAAACTGTAACAACAGATAATCTGCAGTCGAGAAAGAGAATACCAACAATGATCTTCAGTGAGGAACACATATGTTGGTGCACCATACCCAAAAGAACAGCGATGTCGAAGCTCCCCCTCTTTTTGCATTTAAAAAACCCACCCAATATAACTTCTGCCTCCTTCCTCCCGCTGTGGGAGCTTCTAGTGATTACAAAAAATATTAGAGAGATAGATCCCCCCCCCCTACAGCCGCGACAGTTAGAACTAGAACAATAGACCAAAATTCACAACCGATAAGCAACCGAAACTGTAAGGTGGTTTTCATTCGAAAAAATAAACAGCAGTCTAGTAATGATGAAACGAAACGTTCAAGAAAAGTTGTTATCTATAAAAATGGAGCGAAGCTTGACGTTCCCAACCAAGGTCTAGACCCTCTGGATGCCTAGTTTCAAACCCACCCTAAATGTTAAACAAGGCCAGAGGTTTATTCCCAACAAACGTTAAAGCATCCATCAGACAATAGATTTACTTCTAACAAACGCTATCGTCCATACATTGAGAAAGAAGACTCCACCAGATACAACCAAGCCGCGATACTCTGCAGCCGTAAGCTCTTCTAAGCCTTACAATATTTATGACCAATAGTACAACTACGACGAGAAATACGAGGGTACAACATCAAAACCCCCGATCAGATTTAGAATTCAATCACCTAGAAAATAATCAAAGAAACAACCAAGTCGTTGCCGTTACAACTACATCCTCCACAACTACCGCCACTCAGCCACCAACTACCCGGCAAACAAAGTTTTCCCCAAAGACACCTACCCGTCGGATTCGACAGACGTGCAACTGAATCTCCAGATGACGTGGTAACTACCCCAGTTAGTTTTCCTGCACGAACCCCTCCCGTGTATCCCACACTATGTCGTTGCCGAAACATGCAATACAAACAAATGTCTACTGCCAGATTGACGATGCAGAGGAACCGATATTCCTGGGAGGAATCTCTCTAAAGACATTGCTCACATTAACCTTTGATGATTGTATCAATGACCTTAAATCCGACATTTACAAAGAAATCTTCACCGGATGAATCAATCTTAACGGGTCTCCGATTTTGGGAACTTTTTACGTGTCTCACGAATGGACCGTCTATGGTAGAGTACAGACGCTTCATTCTCAAAATCACGATATGGCATCACATAGAATAAGGTAAGTTACGCATGAGATGCTAGCAAATAAAAATCAAATTCAAATAGATAAACAATGGAGGAAACAACTATGTATTATTCTTACTATAAGGTTAAGAAGTTAACCTTATCACGTTAACAATATCACGTTTTCAAAGATATCCATCATAAACCTGCTACAACTAATCTTAATCTTTCTTAAACCCCATTATGCGACTTTCAGTAAACAAAATATAAATCCTATAATTTGTGTTTCCGCAGGAAGGGAAAAGAGGAGCACGTGTCCCCATAATATTTCACAAAACAATGCACGCAATATGATTTAACTTAACATCGTACTTAAACTAAGTGTTCAAGTAATTTTTTTTGTTATTAAAACTGCATTTCTTACACCAAAATCACATCGGACTCTCTACTGTGTCACATAACTCCTGCTTTTAGGGTTATACATTTCAAGACTTACAGCTGACCCAGCGAGGAACTATTAAAATGCACATTTGCGTTCACGTTTAAGCACACATTCTCTCAGTCCATTGATTTGCACTGTAATAGGTGATTTACTACGCAAATACATTTAACACTGGCGAAAATACGAAGTTTCGGGGTTCTTCTCCCGAGGTGGACATAACAGATAACACAGAGTAACAAGTAAACAAATATTCGTGTTCTATAACAAACTCTCTTAAATCTTATTAGGAGAAGTTGAGTAAAAGAACCTACATGGTGCGACATGTCAATCCGTTATGCTTTATAATCTAGTCTTTCTCTTCCATTCTCGTCAAGGAAGTTTTAATAAATACTGTATATATTCTATAAGTTCTAATCCCTTCACATTTTATAATATTGTACTGTACTATTGGACAGTTTTTTTAAGCATATAGTACACGCCCTGTACGTTTGTTGTTGTTGTTTTTTTATGGTGGTCTTCCTTCGTGATCTACACTGTGAGAATATTATATATAATACGTTGTATACATTCTTTAACTTTTCACTTACATTCGTCGGTCAGCGTAGTCCTCTTTGCCGTCTTCATATAATGAATTATTATAGTAAATACGGCCTTTGTTTGAAGTCCAGCATAAAGCTACACAATGGGCTTTCTAAGAATTTCTATCGTCACTACGATTCCAACAGAGCACCATTCGGCCTGTTCTACCATTCAGCTTGGTTCAATTCACCCCATCGTAGAAAAAGCTTAGTTAAATTTTTGAATGAGATCGACAGTAAAGACGACGTTTAGATCAATACCAACTGGTAGATGTTACAGTGGATGAGAGACCCAACCCCTCTTTCAAAGATTTCACAGTTCGAGCCGTGGAAATGTAACACGAAGGACTTACCCTTACCCTATTACCGACCCAGGTCGTGCAAAGTATCTCAAAGGTTCAACTCGCGTCATGAACACTTGTCAGAGACGTCCGGTTGTGTTTAACCCTGGATCGGCAAAACTGGAGTTTAGAGACAGCTAGATATCAGCATTCGACAGCCATATTGCAATTCCTTATGGTAGTATGATATTACCCAAGGGGAAAATGTTTATACTTGAGTGAAACTATATTTTTTTAGAAACGTAACACAACATATCCATTTTAATGTGACGTGTTTTTAAATATTTTATATATGGTTCTTCATAACTAGTTCATACTAGTTTCTAAAAACTGTCAATACTCCTTTCAAGTCTAGTTATAAACAAACAGTATAATATTGGTGACAGCAGAAAGTTATAGCTACAATTAAATTTTGTTAATTGCTTCATGTAATAAAGCATTACAGAAGACGTAGTACCGTCTGAGCGTATTATCTATTCGTAAAGCGACATTTAATAAGCACGGGTACACTTCTTATCCTTTCGATTTTTTATACGTACCATGAAGAAATCGATAGGTTTGTAGCTTATGGAATTGGTAAAGAATTACCTTTGTTGCAATAACAGAAATCACGTTTTTCAGTAAATGGCACGCATAAAAACATGCAGGATGAGTAAAACTTAATGATGCACACTCGACCAGCTTTTATTTATTATTTGACACAATGCAAAACTAAACAGGGCGGGAAATGCATGAAAGATGTTTCCATTAACATTAATCGTGGGTATGGGCTCTAATAACATGACAACGTTGAGATGTTTTAATTATTGAAACGTTATGATGGCATCATAGGGTATCCCAAGAGTTAATGGTAGTTGGTGATAACTAGCTACATTTCCTCTAGTCTTTCACTTCTTAATAAAGGACGACTAACACAAATAAGTCACAAGTCGCTCTGTGCGAAATTCAGAAACAAACGAACAGTCGTTTCTCATAGCAAATTAGTTAATTAACAAAACAGAGATCTGAACATTGATCTCGTATTTTGGAAATTTTATACTTGTTTCTCGCCAGTGAAAACTAGGTAGATGACATTTTGTTTTTGTTACGAGTTGACAAAACGTGTACAAATTAATAGAACTATCCTATATTTAGTGGGCACTGATGAAGACGACGAAGATGAGGAGAACGTTTTTAGCCAAAGGCAATCAGAAAGTCCGACTTCAAATTCAACCACGTGCACAGAATAACAACGCAACTTCCACGCCATACATTACTCCCCGAAAAATTAATTTCCCTCCCCATACAAATACAAGGCTTAAACAACTGATCTTATCTCACGAAAACCTCCACACACCTAAGGATGACACTATATCAAGATTCAGTTGACCTCAAACAGACACCGACTCCCGACTTAACAGTGTCTTCTGCTCCTGTCTCTAGCAGATCTGAAACCGTCACTGACACCAAACCAATCAGACCATCATATTTTTACCCTAGACACAATAGACAAGCGCAAATGGATGAATCCTGTTAAACAGATCAGCTCCAGCTAACAATCTCAGATTTACTAGGCCAGTTCCAGTTGTTGAGCGAGTCCAGGTTCAATAAGCCAATTTCAGGTAACTATATTCAACCAAGAAGCTCCAGCCACGAACTATAGATCCAATAGACGTATGGTTAATAGTAACAAGTTTGATAGGCCATCCCTACAAAGAAGAATGCCTTCAGTCACCGAATCTACGTTCCAAATGCCATCTTCAGCCAATTATGCAAGGATCAACAGACCCAGACCAGATACTGCTCCTATATATGGAACCCGCTCCAGCCATGGACTCTAGGTATAGAAGACCAGCTCATCAAAACCAGGACTCTGATGTTTATGACTATGATGTTGATGAACCAGAATATGATGACGAGTACAATTTTCTAAAACCAGTGGACTTTAACGGCAGAGTCGACACACAGTCGACCAATGATCGTCAGTGAGGAACCAATATGTTGGTGCCTCATGCCCAAAATAAGTGATGCCAAAGCTCCCCTCTTTTTGCATTTAAAAAAACCCAACCATTATAACCTCCCTTTTCGTCCTACCGCTCTGAGAGCTTCTAGTTATTACGAGAAAAGTAGAGAGACTGTTTCCCCTACACCCGAGAAAGGGTGAAGAGCCAATAATCTCTTCAGTTGAAACTAGAACAAGAGGCCAAAATTCACACCTGATAAGCAACCGAAACCCTTAGGTGATTCTCGTCCGAAGAAATAAACAGTAGTCTAGTAATAGTGAAACGAAGCAAACAAGAAAAGTTGCCGTTATCTAAAACATTCGAGAAGAGCTTGACGTTTCCAACCAAAGTCTAGACCCACTGGACACAGTTTCGAACTAACCCTAAATATTGAACAAGGCCAAAGGTTCATCCAACAAACTTTAAAGCATCCATAAATTTAAGATAATCCATAAAAGATTATAAATTTACTCCTAACAGACGCTATCGCCCATATATCGAGAAACACGACTCTTTCAGATACAACCAAGCCATGATACTCTGCAGCCGAATGCTCTTACAATATTTATGACCAACCGTACAATTACGACTACGAAATGAAATACGAGGTTACAACATCAAAACCCCCGATCAAATTTAATATTCAGACATCTAGAAACTATCACTACCAAGTCGTTGCCGTTACAACTACATCATCCACCACTCAACCACCAACCACTCGGCAAACATGACCATCTCAAAGACGCCTACCCGTCGGCTTCGTCAGACGCGCAAACGAATCTCCATATGACGTGGATATCTACCTCAGCTAGCTTTGCTGCACGACCCCCTCTCATGCATCATACACCACAACCCTATGTCGTTGCACAAACATGTAATACTAACAAATGTATACTGCCAGATTGTCGATGTGGAGGATCTGATGTTCTAGGAGGACTCTCTCCAAAAGACATTCCTCAGATTATCTTGGTAAATTTCAACGATGGTATAATTACCTTAATTTTGATATTTACAAAGAAATCTTTACTGGATGAACAAATGTTTGGGAACCTTTTACTTGGAAATTTTATACTTGTTTCTCTCCAGTGAACATTAGGGAGACATTTTGTTTTTGGAATGAGTTGACAAAACATGTACAAATTAATAGAACATTCTTTAATATTTAGTGAGCACTGAGGAATACGAAGCCAAAGACAACCAGAAGTTCCTGGACTTCAAAGTCAATCATGAGCACAAGATACTGCTGCAACTTCCACGCCAAACATTACTCCCCGAGAAATCGATGCCCCTCACCGTACAAACACAAGGCTTAAACAACTGATCTTATCTAACGAAAAACTCCACACACCTAAGACTGACACAATATCAAGGTTCAGTAGATCTCTACCGGACACTAAATCCAAGCTTAACAACGTGCCTTCTACTTCTGTCTCCAGTTCTAGCAGACCTCAAACCGTCACTGCAACAAAAGCAAAACAGACCATCATACTTGTTACCAGCCCCAGCTAGAAATCTCATATGTAGTAGGCCAGTTCCAGCTATTAAATCCAGGTTCAATAAGCTAATTTCAGGTGACTATATTCAACCAAAAAGCTTCAGCAACTAACTATAGATCCAACATACCTATGGGTGATTGTGACAACATTGATAGGCATATCTTTCTAAGTGATGCTATCAAAGTAGAATACCTTCACTCACCAAATCTAGGTTCCAAATGCCATCTTTAGCCAGTTATGCAAGGGTCAATAGACCAACATGTGTTCCTCACTGAAGATCATTGTTGGCGCCGCATACCCAACACAACACAGTTTCGAAGTAACCCTAAATATTAAACAAGGCCAAAGGTTAATGCCCAACAAACGTTAAAGCATCCATCAGACAATAGATGTACTCCCGACAAACGCTATCGCCCCCCATATTGAAAAAAAGACTACTCTTTCAGATACAACCAAGCCACGATACTCTTCAACCGTAAGCTCTTCCAAGCCTTAAAATATTTATGACCAACTGTACAATTACGACTACGAAGAGAAATACGACGGTACAACATCAAAACACCCGATCAGATTTAGAATTCAGTCACCTAGAAAATATCAAACAAACTACCAAGTCGTTGCCGTTACACCTACATCATCTACCACTACCACCACTCAACCACAAACCACTCGGAAACAAGATTTCCTCAAAGACGCCTACCCGCCGGATTCGTTAAAAGTGCAACCGAATCTCCAGATGACGTGGTAACTACCCCAGCTAGTTTTCCTGCACGAACCCCTCCCGTGTATCCCACACTATGTCGTTGCCGAAACATGCAATACAAACAAATGTCTACTGCCAGATTGACGATGCAGAGGATCCGATATTCCTGGGAGGACTCTCTCTAAAAGACATTCCTCACATTAACTTTTGACGATTGTATCAATTACCTTAATTCTGATATTTATAAAAATCTTTACGGGATGAACAAATTTTGGGAACTTTCTATGTGTCTCACGAGTAAGCCGACTATGGTAGGAGTATAGCTGCTTTTTTCTCAAACACGAGATGCTAGCAGATACAAATCAAATTTAAATAGATAAACAATGGTGGAAACAGTTATGAATGTAATCCTTACTATAAGGTTAAGAATTTTTGTGCAGACAATATTAAGATTTAGTTGTAGCAGATGTAAAGTGAATATATTTTAAAACGTGTCTAGTTTCTTTCTCCCCATTATGTGACTTTACATCCTATAATTTGTTTCCCATGAGCGCCCACATGAAGGGAAAAGAAGAGCATTTCTTCCCCTAATATTTCACAAAACAAATGCACGCAATGTGATGCAACTTGAACATTTAGTTTAAGTACGATGTTAAGTAATCTTTATTAAAACCCCTGCTTGGAACGTTATACATTCGAAGACTTACCGCTATCCTAGCGGGGAACTATTAAAATCAAATTTTTTGCCTACATTTAAGCACACATTATTTCAGTCTAGTTGTCGCCCATAGTGAGTCCTCCACGTTTTATCACGTAATATTTATTCTTAAATCGTATTAGTAGGATTTCTGTAAACATATTATACATTATAACATGCAATTCCTTCTTGTTTTGGCCAGCGTTAAATTTACGGACTTACAAAACTACATTCCGCGGTTATATTCCCCGAGGTGGACATAACAGATAGCACAGTGCAGCAAGTAAACAAATATTCATGTTCTATAACCCAATCTGTCTTCTTAAATCTTATTAGGTAAAGTTTAGTGAAAAGAACATACATGGTATGCCATGTCAATCCTTCATGCCTTCCTGTCTTTCTCTTTAATTCTCGGCAAGGACGTTTTAATAAATATAGCATACATTCTATAAGGTCTAATCCCTTCACATTTTATAACCCTGTCCGAAGCATTGGATAATTTATTAAGCATATTGTACACTTTCTGCACGTTTCAGTAGTCTTCCTTCGTGATCCACACTGTGAGAATCATTAAATATAATACTTTGTATACCTTCTGTAACTTGTCACTTACATTCCTCCGTCAGTGTAGTTCTCTTAGCCGTCTTTATATTAAGTATTATAGTAAATACACTCTTTGTTTGAAGTTAAGCATAAGGCTAAACAATGCCTACTACGGGTACCGAATCCAAATTTATAACGTAAGTTCACAGACATATTGCTGTGCTATTGAAAGCAAACACAACGTACTTTATACATATTTACAGTCAACTGTATCTCGTATTCGTTTTTTTTTTAGTTCATGTGTTCCTACTGCTCCTGTTGTTCCGTTTTGAATAAACGTTTTATTCAGTACTGGGGACTGATTTAAGAAAAGTTCTATATCATTCGGTTTGTTATAAACGCCTCAATTGTATACTTACTTTTCACTATTTGGCTAACTTCCTCTTTCTTTATGCATTTTTTTTTTCTCACCTACAGTTTGGGGAAGAAGTTGTAAGTCTCAATGGGTAAAAGAAGTTGAGGGCAACGGGAATCCTCCATTTATATGGGGGAGTCAAAATAAAATGGAGGACATCCGAGAAACGAGAGCCCCTTTCCTTCAAAAGTGGTAAATATTACATGATCCAGATGCTTCACGAGGTTAATTTCACTTACGATTCTTCCTTGCCAGTATATCAACACAACCCTCCATTCTGGCCCTACACCTTTGACTACTCAATCATCCACGAGTGTGCAATCCCACCACGTTGAACAAAGTTATTCCCGGGAGAGTGGGAAGTAAACATGGTAATGTGGGACCATCTGAGAGGGTGCGAATGTTCCATGGTTGATGCCTATGCAAGCCCATCAGATGAAGAAGAATTCATCGAGTTCCTTTCTAAGAATTTCTATCGTCACTACGATTCCAACAAGGCACCATTCAGTCCGTTATGCTATTCAGCTTGGTTCAACACACCCCATCGCAGAAAAGGATTGATTAAATTTTTGAATAAGATCAACAGTAAAGACGACGTTTAGATCATTACCAACTGGCAGATGTTGCAGTGGATGAGACCCAACCCCTCTTTCAAAGATTTCACAGTTCGAGCCGTGGAAATGTAACAAAAGGACTTACCTGTCACCGACCAAGGTTGTGTGAAGTATCGCACAAAGGTTCCACTCGCTACATGAACACTTGTCAGAGACATCCGGTTGTTTAAACCTTGGGTCGGCAAAACTGGATTCTAGAAACAGAGCTGGATATCAGCACTCAACCGCCATATTGCAATTCCTAATGGTAGTATACCATTACTTGAGGGCAACTATATTTTTTAAAAACGTAACACAACATGTCCATTTTAATGTAACGTTTTTAAATAATTTATATTCGGTTTGTTACAATATTGCAAGTATTAAACGAACATTTTTTTCTTTTACCAAACAACTTCATCACAACTAGTTCATACTAGTTTCTAAAAACTGTCAACACTCCTTTCAAGCCTTGTTATAATCAAACAGTTCAACATTGGTGACAGCAGAAAGTTACAGGTACAATTAAAATTTGTTTGTTGCTTAATGTAATAAAGCAATATAGAAGACGTAGTACAGTCTCAACGTATTTTGACATTTATAAATCGACATTTAATAAGCACGGGTACAATTCACATCCTTTCGATTTTCTAAACGTACCATATAGACATCGATAGGGTTGTAGGTTATAGAACTGGTAAAGCATTATTTTTGTTACGATAACAAAAAACTTTGAATTCTGACTGTTATAGTAAAAATTTTAAAAATATATGGTTAGATTTAGTAAACCTCGAATTTAATCTACTGAAGATCGAAATTTCAGTATTGGATGCAGATGATGATGACGACTGTCAAATGGATTTCAAAAACATGGGGTGGAAGGGTAAGTATAATACTATTTGTAAATAACGCCCGCAAATATGTTTCCACTTTCACAATGACTGTCATATTGACCATTAACACAATACCAACATTTGTATTTCGATCTATCTTTTTGAAATCTCGTGAAGCATTCTACACGTCTAAAGATGATTTATTTTCACTATACGACACGTAGGAGTAAAACTCAATGACGTACAGTCGACCAACTTTTATTTATTTGGCATAATGCGAAACTATATAGGGCAGGAAGTACATGAAAGATGTGTCCATTAACATTAATCGTGGGTATGGACTGATAGCATGACAACGTTTAGAAGTTTTAATTATTGAAACGATGATGACGTTAGATCTTTGAAATTTGAATACAAAAAGTCGAGATAAAGCACAGACAGTTAAGTTTCAAAGTTACAGTTTCGAACAATAGTTAATGAAAGTATGTAGATAGTTTGTTCTTTTTATAACACTTACTAAATTCATAACACTTTCAGTTGGTTTATACTTGCTTTTGTACCGCATTCATTTCGAAGATGAAGCTATTCTTACGAAGCGCAAGTTATTGCCAAACTCTTAATTTTGGTGGCATGATTCTTTGCTTCCACAAAAGGAAACGTAGCACACAGTTTAAGAATAGTAATACATTTCGCAGGTAACCTATTTTCGTTTAGGCCCTTGCATGAAGTGAAGCACTTACAAAATAATTCTACAGTTAAATATCTCCGACTAGTTACCCACAGCCCAAGTTTTATGATATGCATATCCAAAAGTCAGTAATTACCATTACTTGTTTTTAATGCAAGTTAAACTTTCGGATAATATTTGAGTAAATGTATGAATAAAATGAGCAAGAAAACATTTATTTATACAAGTTATGTTCCGGAACGGCTTATAAATGAATGTGTTTTGAAGTTGATTTAGCCTAGAACAGTGGAAAAGCTATCGCCCTTACCATTGTATATTTTAAACGCATTTTGGGTAGTGAGCTGGGCGGGGTTATTTTTGTATTGATTTTGGTGTTATTCTAATACTGTATATGCTTTAGTTAATACTCTTTCTGTTAAACAGTACTTGAAGCTTTCTTATGAGGATATGTAAAATGCATTGTTCGGAACATTTATGTATTTGAGACCTTTTGTCTCGCATTAAACATCTTAATTTGTGTAAGATCATAATGGATATATACGAGGTGAAGGGCTCATAAAATATCTGTTCTACTCGACACATACTGTACAAGTCGTGTTCGTATAATAAAGTATCTTATATAGACTTTCGATTCTGTAAAAGCTTTTTGTATCATTAAAGGGTGTAGTGTAAGTCACATGAAACGCAGCTTGGAAAGCATACAAATACACAACTGAATAATTTACTCTATTAAATACTTACTGATCTACAATCCTTGTCATCTAAAGTTCAATTAACACAAGTCATTGTCTTCTAAACATCATACGAAAGCGACATGACTCTTAGTTTCTAAAGGAAACTTAACTGACACGCTATTCTTTATTCCTTTTATAGTTCACACGAATAACTCGCACGTTTTACCTCCTTGAAGTTCAAGAATAGTACTCCAATCTCGCCTTTTAAATGCAATCTCACTAAATGTGTTAAAGTTATGACGCTCCTATAACTCCAAATGACTCGCTGTTACACGAGCCTGTTACACTAATCTGCAATGTAGCATTAGAATATAAAACATCATGATCCAGTTGTTGTATTCTAGGTCGCCTTGAATTCATTGGTCACCATCATATTAAGATAACTTACAAATCTCAAACATACTATTTGATCCAAGTTTCATCCCACCTCATGCCCAAATATGTTAATTTTGTCATAAACAAAATGCTTAAATTCACGTTAATTGATCTTAATACTTTTGATATAATATCTTGCATTTCTTATCGATAAATTCTTCAGCGAGTATGACAGCTTCAACATTATACCTCTTACACTTCTGACTTCGTCATAAATTGTACGTTCATTTCAATAGCTTTTACGTATTGGTTGGTTGGTTGGTTTGATATTTCATGGCGCAACAACCAGCTCATCTGCGCCAAACGTCCGGAAAAAGTAAAGTAAAATTATTAAAACCTGTAAAAGGGAATCAAGATAAAACAAAACTAAGTTTACATTTTGAAACTAAAATATAAATAGAATTAAATCCAATTTTTATATCTTGTTTGCGGCAGTAACAGAGAAAGTACAGTTATACAAGTTTTATAGGACTTTCTATAACAACATAATTGTTATCATCATAACTCGCCAGGATGACTAACGTGTAATTTTAAAAACAAATTAGCGTTAGTCACCTGAAGTTGGCCTTTCCAGTCCTGGTTTCGAGTTGTTTGCCGTTACAGCCATTTTCTATTTTCAAATCGAACTAGATAAACTTCGATTCTTGAAAGGAAATCGTTAAAAATGGTCTAATGTATAAATTAAAAACCTTAGACAGCATTAAAAAGATTAATAACACCTAAAAACATTTCTAACGTTAACATTGTTACCATCGCCAAACACATTATCTAACGTTATCGATTAAACTTGAGGCAAAACATTTTAAAAATGGTGTTGTCGGGAGTCATAACGACGGCAAGACAGTGAAATATGGCTTATTTTTACCTGAGTGGTACACAAACGACACATTGGTGCAGCAGTCCGCGATAAAAGAAAACGATGAGTTAAAAAACCGTGACCAATGCGTAGTCTAGTTAGGCCACCTTCCTCTTTCCAATCCTTACGGAAGCAAGATGGCCAAAATCCAATAGAGGGTTTTATTTGAAAACGTTTGTTTTCA